>NC_039362.1:49164787-49384455 GCF_003573695.1 Papaver somniferum | reverse complement strand
GCACGGTAGTGCGGCTGGCATGGTTGGCATGCCTTGGCGCGGAGATGTGGCTGGCATGGTTTGCCATTGGCACGGTGGTGCGGCTGGCATGGTTGGCATGCCTTGGCGCGGAGACGTGGCTGGCATGGTTTGCCATTGGCACGGTGGTGCGGCTGGCATGGTTGGCATGCCTTGGCGCGGAGACGTGGCTGGCATAGTTTTCCATTGGCACGGTGGTGCGGCTGGCATGGTCGGCATGCCTTGGCGTGGAGACGTGGCTGGCATGGTTTGCCATTGGCACTCGGACTTGATGAAATGGAATTTTAGATTTAAATTATAAAACTAGCAAATATATACAAAATAATAACAATGTTTCGAGAGGTACTAGGACTAGGATTCCACCAAATATTCAAATTCATGCGATTCACCTATTTATTCTAAACCATTATAGCTCATTCAATAATAATTTTGACTCTATTTCTTTGCCTAAGGTAGATTCTTAAAATATTAATTGTAAATCTTAAGCATGGCATATCAAAAGAATTAATCTTAAGCATAAACCATCAAACGAAATGACAATTAATTAAGAAAAATCTTTTTCTAATTTTAATTTAATGCAAATAGTCATATAAATAATTAAATGAATTTACCACATGACGAATTTTGGTTTCCTCCGTCGCCCCAGAGAAAGGTTTAACTCCACATAGTGAAAAACACGCTCAAAATATATTTTTATAGCTCAAATGGTGTTTACAAAGAAGAAAAGGGAGGGAAATAATATAAACCATAAGTTTGCAACGCTTAATGGCCGTTACAACTCACTGTTACAACTGTTGCGAAGAACTATTGTTACATGGTGTCGCAGAAGCGCTGTCGTTTATGGGATGAAAATGTGACGGTCAAGAACGACAGTTCTTATTGGTTATTGTTCTTCAGCTTCTCCTTCTCAGCAGCAGCAGAGAAATCTGCTCTGCAGCTTCTTATTCTTCTTTGTAGCCTCTCCCAACTCTCGATATCCAACTCATATACCAGCCCTGTTTTAGTCAAACAGGATATCCTAAACTGATTTCATCGATTTAATCTCCTTTGAAAATTTCCAAATCCAAAACAACACCTCTCGGGTCTCCAAACTCCCTGATTGGCTTCAAATAACTAATCCAGTCCGACTGGATTGAAGAAATCACCCAAATCCTCCCTGTTTATCCTTAATAGGCCCAATCCAACTATTGTAGAGTTTTAATCTCCCTAGAAGTCGTCCAAAACCAAGACAGCAGAATCGGGTTCAAAAGAAACACGCAAGTCTCTGATTTGTTGATTCTGAAACTCCGGCCAAATCTAATCCAAACCGTTGATCATACCACGCCTGTTAAGCTCAATCAAGTCGTCACATGCAATTTCAGCCATTGATTCTGCTTAAATCACCTCCAAAACACGAATCCTATTCTCTTCTAGTGATGAACCCAATTTCCCGCCAAAACAGAAAATTCAAACTGTAGAGGATGAGGTGCCCTGATCCAAAACATGGGCGCCTTTAACAGCTGGGGGTGCCCTTATTCAAAATAAGGGTTCCTTAAGTACTTTTCCGGGTGTACAAAAACCACTTTTCGAACAACTTTTTCCATAAGAGCTTATTTGCCAAAATACCTACAAACAAGTTTATTAGTGATAAAATGAGTCCCAACTAATGTATTTATGGGAGAAAATGCATCGTACTTTCGTGCTTATCAGTGCGGCTAGCATGGTTGCCATTCCTTGGCGCGGAGACGTGGCTGGCATGGTTTGCCATTGGCACGGTGGCGTGAGAATTAGGGTTTGGTATGTACGAAGATGATGCCGGTCAATACTAAGGGTTTTGCCGTGGAACATGACACATGTATAAAAAAAGGTACCCTGGTAATTCTTGCGTAGGCATGCTGATTGATTCAATAAATGTGCTAGTGGTCAAAGTGACTGTAGGATCAGAATCTCGCAACAATTATGTCTCAAAGAAATTATCAATGGTACAGCACAATAGCGTCGCAGAACAATTTCAGAAACGACATCAGCAAGGATCATGAGAAAGATGTGATAGTCCTGCGAAAATTAGAGAGCTTGCGAAATTAACATTTGTAAGGTTGCGAGAATGTCGCAAACCATATCCGAAAATAAAGGAAGGATTAGTTGTCATCCACTATGTATTTCCTTATAAATAGTCATTCGAGTTGTAAAGGGAGGGAGAGATCTTTTTTGAGTAAGAAACAAGTAAATAGGAGAGAGAAAGTTCAGAGCAGAGATCATTCTTGACTTCTTTATCTTTCTTGTAAGAACATTCAAAAATTAATCAATAAAATTAAGAACATAAACCTAAAAATGAGTTGATCAACAACGAAATAATATGAGGGGTGTAGTGTAGGATTTCCTGCAACTACATAATGGCGCTAGAAACATGGAGGAATTGAAGATTATTCTAGAAAAAGCTAAAGATTGATATTGAGATTTGTGAAAATTTAAAGTGATTGATTAAGAATTTTTCATAATTTCTTGCAATACTGTTAGCATTGAAGAAATGGATAGAAGAAGAAATACATCCGAACAACCGACCACTATTAGAAGAAGCAAAAGAATTGCTGGAAGAGAAAGAAGTGAAATGGGAGAATCTACTAGAATGAGAAATAATAGAGAAAATCTAATTCAATCTCCAATTCAACAAACACTAGTTCAGGAGAGGAATACAGATTATGACAGAGTAAGCATACACACTTGGCGATCAAATTCAGCAGAAAAAATAGAAGAAGAGCAACAAAATAGAAATTACAGACAGGAAGAGAGAAATCAAGAAGTAGATGAAGGAATAATTCATGGAGATGAGGAAATTGGAGCGTTAGAAACATTGAGGCGAAGAATACATGAAGAAAGAAGAGCTGAGGCAGAAGAACGTGCGAATTTAACAAGGAAAAATCACGAATTAAGGATGGAGAATATAAGACTGCAGAATAGAAAATCGAGAAGTATCACAAAATCATATTCAAGATCGACTAGAAGAGAAATGAGGCGAAATTCACCCACAATCAATGCTGAAAATAATATTCAAGAAGAAACATCAAATCCTAGTGAAGGATATCGCGAAAGTAGAGAAAGAACTGATGATCGTTACGTTCCACAAAATGAAACTTTTGATGATGGGAAAATTGGAGGAAATCAAGAGAACGGGCAAAATCAGAGACAAAATAACCAAGAGGGCGAAGGAAATCAAGAGGAAGGAAGAAGAATTTTACATATGAGAGAAACTCAAAGAAATCAACAGACAATTGAAGAAGAAATTGAAAGACATAATGTTGAACAAGAACGTTTAATCTGCGAACGTGAAATATTGAGAGAGGAAATGGAAGAACAAGAGCTTCAGGAGATAATTCTCCAGAACAATCATGACAATCGAGAAGGAAGGCATATACAAAACCGGAATAACGATAATCTCAATGAAGAGTATGATAGGGTAAAGAGAATGGCTGAAAGACAGCGAATTGAATTGATAAGAAATGAGCAAAATTATGGAGGGGAAAATGAACGACATCATCATTTGCGAATTCAAGATAGGGATGAGGAAAAAAATCGCAGAAGAAGACGAGATGAGGATAATGAAGAAGAGATAAGAAATTTCGCAAGAGAAGATAGACGTGAACGCAGAAGAAGAGAAGCAAAATTAAAGAGACCAATGGGTCAAGATTCAGGTGTAAATAAACAAATCTTGAAAGAATTAGAAGAAATGAGAGGAATGCTAAATAACAGAGGAGAAGTAGGTAGAAGACAATTGGATGAAGCAATAGAATAAGCTGCGAAAACTCCATTTACAAGGGAAGTACAATTAGGAGGAATACCACCGAAATGCAATTTGCCCGCCTTAACCAGCATTTTCGATGGAACAACTTGTGCAATTCAACACATTAAATCTTATGTGAGGTGCATGTTACAATGGGAAACTCATGATGCGATATTGTGCAAATATTTCGCATCCAGCTTAACGGGAGAAGCGTTAAAATGGTTTGAAGGTTTACCAAAGAATACAATAACCTCCTTCAATCATTTGCAGACCACATTCTTGGGAGCATATATAAGTAATAATTCCTCACGACCTGGTATAGAAGATGTGTTTGGATTAAAACAAAGGATTGGCGAAAGTTTGAAACACTTGACTAAAAGATGGAGAACTATGTGTAGCGAAATGGCTGGACGTATCTCTCATATTATCATTTATCAATGTTATGTTTGCAACAAATCTGTTGTATGTCCAAATTTTCATAGTCAAGAATACGATTACAATGACTGAATTGCGAGAACTTCAAGAAGAATACATTGCTTTATAGGAAAAACAAAATGAAATGGAATCATATCCAGTTGTGAACACCAGCTCACAAACAGCGAATGCAAGCTTATTACCCAAGCTAATAAACACAGTGGCGAATACTTCACAAGTACAACAAGAAAAGGAGACAAGTAACAATCAGCAGAAATTGGTATCTATGGGGAGCCGAGATCAAGAAGAGTATGAAAGAGAAATAAATTTCTACAGTCATGGAGGAAATAACAAGATTCAAAGACTCGATCAACCGCAAGAAACTTATGGAGGTCAAAAACCAAACTTTAAGAGAGGGCAAGGAGGTCACAAAGTAATATGGGAAGAAATCAAGATGCCACCTCTAAAGGCAAGTGTGGAGAAGATATGGGAAGCTATAATTTTGATGGAGAATATACCAACACCATGGAACATGGGAACGGAACCACCACCAAACCACAAAAGTCATGAATTTTGTTCTTATCATCATTTTCATGGACATACCACAAACGATTGCAGAAATGTAAAGAGAATTATTTTGAGAATGATAGATCAAGGAAAACTAAATGATTTTTTGGTAAGGCATCCGCAATCTCAACCATTACCACCACCACCACCACCAGAACATCACAAAGTGAATACGATGAAAAAGAAAGAAACATTCTTCATAGAAGTTGGTGCAAAAGCAAAAAATCTATTATGTCACTCTATCGTACATTCATATAAGACAATTAAAGATTTTCATGATAATGTTTTGAGTAGAGTGTTCGCAAGAGATAATAATGGAAGAGAAAGTATGAATATTGCGAAAATCTCGCGACTAGAGGAATGGCAGAAACAAATCATTTCTTTTACCGCAGAAGAAATTCCCGAAGGAGAAGAGATGCATGACAATCCATTGGTAATAAAATTAGAAATTAATCCAAAACCAAAAGAAGATGAGGATGATGAAGCTAAAGATTCATGGGAAATCAATAGAATTCTAGTCGATACTGGAAGCTCTGTGAACATCTTATTTTATCATACTTATAAAACCATGGGTGGAAGATATGATGATCTTATACCATCAACACTGGAAGCTCTGTGAACATCTTATTTTATCATACTTATAAAACCCTGGGTGGAAGATATGATGATCTTATACCATCAACATATAATATATATGGTTTTAATGGTACTGCTAACAAGCCTAAAGGGGAGGTTACTATGCAAATTTCATTAAAGGGAATCTCTTCTGAAATCTCATTCTGTGTCGTTGATGTAGAATCACCCTACAATGCATTAATTGGTCGACCTTGGCTACATGGGATTCTAGGTGTAGCTTAAAATTTCCACCAATGCATCAAATTCCCTCACCCCAATGGTGTAGGAATCATAAAGGGAGATTGGGTTGAAGGAAAGAGATGTTACGAAACTGAGATAGAATCTTGCGAAGGAAGAGAAAACAAGAAAGAAAACTGGCGACACAAAATCAAAGACGTACAAAGAAGTGAGAGGTTGATGGTGGATACAATCGAAAAGAAAGGAGAAGAGATGTTGCGAAATTAATGCTAGCTCGGAATAAAAAGGATGAACATACCACTACCAAGGAAGCAGTAGCAGAAAACAATAAAGAAGCAGAGGATGGCAAATATAATAAAAAAAAGAAATGTATGAATGATTAAGTTGTTGCGATAATCTCACAATAAGTAAAATTCTCAAAAATACATTTGATTGAACAACAAAATTGAGATTGCGAAATTCAGATACAATATAATGATTTGCGAGACTCTCGCAGATATAATGAATTTTACATAAAATAATCAGAGAAGAATGACAAAAGAGAAAGAGGCGAACCTTTATAGCGTACACCCTAGTTCGTGAATACAATTTCGCAAGAGGCAAATGTAAGACCAAAAGTACGTCATATAAGGGGGTACCTATTGCATGATTCAGGGAAAGGCTACACCGCCACTGGAACCTGAGTCATGGAGATTTGGGGTCAATGAAGCCCATCCGGGAGAGGCACCTTGGATTCTCAACTTAAGCATATGGCTTAGGTTGGGCGACTAAGGTAATAAGGACTCTCCCAAGGAGTGCAGAATCTGATCAAGGCGCCGAGGTACACGGTTGAGTCAAGAGTGTCGGGGGCGTTTGAAGCATCCTTGCCATTCTTGACAAGTTTTGGCTCATACTGCACTCGTCCTGAAGAAAACCCTACTTAGGGTGCAGTCTCGTAACCATAAGCCATATAGGTAAAAGGGATAAAAGGCTGCGAAAATAACTGGTTGTTGTTAAGACTGGATGGGAGGAGCTAACCTTGTATGGTAGAAGTACGCTTCCTTGAAGGGGCAACCAGGGGGAGATAAGGGCGGCATCCTCCATTAGGGAGCTGATAAGTGTCTTAAGACGCAAATGTCATAAGGCTTTTTATTCGTAAGGATATTAAGGATTGTCATATTTGTGCAACAATCCTGAAGAGGCAATAATACAAAAGAAAAAGATAAGACGAGATCAATGGGTTTTCGCATGAAAGTGCGAAGGCGTCCTGCGATTTTGTCGCAAGACGGCAATGTCATGGGGCTTTATTTTCGCAAGAATATTTAGGCCTATCATATTGTCGCAACATTCCTGAAGAGGCCATAATACAAAAGAAAAAGTTAAGGAAAGATCAATGGGTTTTTGCATGAAAATGCAAGGACGTCCTGCGATTTTGTCGCAATGACAAGAGGTGGCATAATAAGACCTTTAATTAGGAAAGCAAAATAAGACCACACAGGAATGAGATTTTGAAAAGAAACAAAATTCACTTTGCAAAAGGTTGCAAAATTATACAATAAGAAATTTCTTTATGAAATCTCTCATTTGGATTCAAATAACATAGGCAAGTATGGGAATGTATGAAATTAGAAAATGTTATTTATCTCCATATGAGAGATTTACTCAAAAATTATTTTTCTCCATATGAGAGATTTACTCAAAAATTCAAGAATTAATGATTATATTGATTAATTGTATTGCAAAGAAGAATTGTTTTCATTTACGCAGGTTAAAATGGAAGAAACACAAATATACAGAAAAGAAGGAATAAATGTACAAGTATTACAAAGAATCAAAGAAATAAGTAAAGACTATTTCTTGGTTAATCCTTCATTATCTTCATCAGACTTGTTTCTTTCTTCATCTGTGTCAGAATCTTCATCACCATCAGAACTTCCATCACTATCCGATTCTTCATCGTCGGCTTCGCTATCAGAGATAATCAAACTGGGAGTATTCTGTGGGATTTCTTCTAAAAGACAAGGATAATCAGAATGTGGGATATTATGATCATCACAAACCATCTGGATGGTTTGATTGCGAAAATGCATAGCGTCATTCTTAAAATTCTCAACGGTGATTTTGATTTGATTCTTCAATCTGGAATACTTGTCGTTGCGAGAAGAAAGATTCTTTGCGAGTTCCTCCTTTTCAACTTCAAGTTCTTCAATCTTTCACGATATTTATTTTCAGAATCTGCGAACAAAAGACAACCAATTATTAACTTGATGAAAATTCATAAGAAGCAAAAGATTAGTAAAGAAGAGTAATTAGCAACCTTCTCTTTCAGAAATCATGTCTCTAATCAAGGCTGTATGTTCAACTTGGAGGCTAAAATTTACGCCTAAATCTTTTCTAGCATCATCTAAAATTTTCGCAGCCCAGACAAATTCATCCTCACTACTTATGAGAAGACGAGAACGAATTTGATTTTCCCTTTCGCAGAGTTCAATATTCTTGCGATTAGCTTCATCTCGCTCAAGTTGAACTTCAAGGAGAGCCTCTTGGAATTTCGCCAAAGCCTTGGCACCTTGATCAGAGATACGATCCTTATCATCTATGAGACCGCTAATTTTGGTTCTTAAATCATTGGTTTTCTCTTTGGAATCAATAAGGAGACGCTTAAATCTGTTGGCTAAGCCTAAACTGGATCTATGATCAATCTCTAAGAGGCGAAATTTCGATCTAAGTTCATTTAGAGAAAGAGATGAAATTATATCATTTGAGAAGCTAGTTAAAGAATTGTTAAGACGTTCAAGAAGGGTATCATTATCCAAGGCATTAGGAAATGAGCGAAGAAGGGTAGCTTCATCAGAAAGACCATAAATGTCTTCAAAAAGGATCATCTAAATAAGATAAAACAACAGGATGAATGAATAAAGAGAAAAGAGAAAAGTAACATACCGTAAAGCTGATTATTGGCTTGTTGAAGACTAGAAATTTTGTTCTTATATGAGGAAGAATCAATTTCTAGTTGTCTATTTTTCTCGCGAAGACTTTTAACTTCAGCTTCCAATTCCTCATTCTTTCTGCGAAATTGAAGATTCTTCTTTTCAAGATTTTCGCGTCTTCTCTCTAGATCTGAGGCAACAGCAAAAGAAGCTTTTCGATCCTGCGAAAAGAAATAAAAAATATTAATATAGAAAGAGATTTTGAGTTATAACAATGAAAAAGTAAAAAAATAAAAGTATACCAGACTATTGAGAGAATGCAAGAAGTCGGGAGTCACTGATCTAGAAACTCCACGAAGAGAGATATCACCATCCAGTAAAGGGACATCATAAAGGGTAGCGAGAGCTTTGCAGGTATTTGCGAATTGGCTATCTCCCATTCCTTTTAGAGAATCAGAAAAGAGGCCAGAAAGCTTAGCCATAGAAGATTCAAGTGGAGAATCTTCAGTTGCCACAAGATCATCGTTATCTTCATCACCCTTGTCACTTTCGGAATTTTCATTAGGAAGAACATTTGAAGGAGAAGAAGAACGAACTTTTCTTTTCTTTGGAGGAGGACCAGTTGATTTTTCCCTGCGAAGCGTACCTTTACCTTTATCACCAATCTTCGCAGCATCAGCAGATTCTTCTACTTCAGCAATAATCTTCACACACAGATAGAAATAATAAATGGAAGCATGGAAGTAACAATACTATTTAAATTCATAAGAGAAAATTTCTTACCTCATCTGTGTATGAGCGAAGAGCTAACAGAGTACTAGATTTCCCAGTCCTGTTATAACTATCCTTTAGTTTTTGGATCTGCAGAATATCGCAAGAGTTAGCGAACAGAATAGTAAAAATCAATAAAGAAATATAAAATGAGTTAAAGGGGAGAAGCATACTTCTTTCTCCTTCTCGGTCCAAGAGAAAACCCAAGGTTGATATGCAGCGATTTTCGCAGGAAGAACGTTTGATCCAGCAATGTAGGGTTCCTTTAACACTAAAGGAAAAACACACCATTTATCGTCTTTGGATTGGAGAGGAGTTGTGTTTTTACCAGAATGCCAGTCAATATCTTGCATAAGAATTTTGGCTTCATCAATGTTATCTTTTCTTCTTAATCGAATACCCCAGCGAGTATTCTCTTTCTTCATGGAGATAAGTTCGTAGTTTTCAAAGAAATTCGCCACTGTATACTTCTCAGCAACCATCATGTCAGGTGTATGGTTTTATGATTTTGACCCTAAGCTAAAAACCACCATCAACAGCGGGATATCAGCTGGATTATATACTTGTCTATACAGAATGACTATCTCACCTAGACTGCTGATGGAAAAAGGTTCTACGCTACAGAGATAAGGCCAATAATACAAAAATATAGGGTGGGCAACGCCTTTTGTATACATTGTAATTTTGGAGTTTGAGTAGAATAGGGTTTCCTCTTTCAGGACATACATAGAAGAAGGAAACCAGACTCGCAAAGCCAGCCAGGGGACCTCCCTGCCATTCCTTGACCTAGCAAAAGGAGCACCATTTTCATCGCTCAAGCAGCGCAATCTCCGCACGATCCACAAACCGGAGCCATCCACGTCCTCTATGCCATTCCGTGACCTAACCAAATGAGTGCCACCTTCACCGCTCAAAACAACGCCATCTCCGCCCACTCCACGGCCAAAGCAGCGACAGCGCCATCTCCGCCCTCACTGTTTGGTAACCAAAATTCCAAGTGTCATTCCCACCAGTCCGCGGACTGAAGCCAGTTTCCACTATTTTATGGACTGAAGCCAGTTTCCACCATTCCACGAACTGAAGCCAGTTTTTCAACAATCCAAGCCAAGCGCCATCTACGCACGTCTGTGGCCTAGCCAGCCAGCACCCGTTCCGCGGACTAAATTGCAATGCCATCTCCGCCGATCAGTAGACAAAGTTGCAGCACTGACGCCAACTCCCTATGACCAAGCCGGAATTACGCAGAGTCGCCAATACAAGGATCATAGGATTCCTCGTGCCTTCCGCCAAAGGCTAGTCGAATTTCCCTGGCAATCTCTTCACGTCTTTCCCTTTCGATTTTACTCTTGTATGTCACCATCTCATGCTTACCACGCAACAATGCTACTGTTACGTGCTAAGCAGGGGACTTAATGTTGATGATGGCTTTTAGTTCAGGTATAAAATTGTAAAACCCTGCATTTAATAGGACGTCACTCTGTAAAGAGACAGAGCCATGTAAAAGTGCTGAGTGTTTAAACCTCTTCACCGGCACTCTTATTCAGCAACTCAATATTCTCTCATGAAATTTACCCAGAATGGTGCATGTAGCAACAATCCAAGGTATTCTGTAAATTTTGGCACCTTGCATACATTCAATTAGTATAATTTTCTTTGAATTCTCTCTGTGCTATGTTCCCCGTCTGAACCCTTGATGTTGATATGGCATGACGATTTGTGTTCACTCGCAGCAGAGTAGCACGAATTTCCAAGTATCAAGGATAAGATCTTTGCATAAGGTATTCAATCAGAAAGGACGCTGCTCTTTGGCAATTAACTTAAAATAACTCTGTGTCAACACATAGAATTCAATCAATTATCCTGACTAATTTGCAAAAGTTAGGGTTTTGCGCCTTGCGCAGTATATCAGACCTTGCTTGTCGAAATTAAGCCTAGGCAAACTAGGTAATTAATCCACCATGGATTAGTAGATACAAAATCTTGCCCAGAATCAGAAAACAAGGAGTTGCAGGATAGGAGCAGCAACAAAGGGAGGCGTGGCCATGCCTTAATCTAAGCCGGTGCCATTTGCCATTGGCCATGCTCCATCCTAAACCGGACATATTTCCCTCGACCAATCAGGTCGCCTTAAACTCGCCACACGCACATAAGTTGTGGCTGGGCCCATACTAGCCGACCCCATTTCCCATCGACCAATCAGGTCGCTCTAAAGCCGCCACACTCACACCAGAAGTGTGTCCATGCCCATGCTTGGTCGGCGCTCTTTTTTGACCAATCAGATTGCTCTAAACTTGCCACAATGTTAAAAAGGGGAAACTGCGCCAGATGGTCACGAAGCCAATTGGATTTCCAAAAACCGTGCCAACATGCCAAATGTGCCATGTTGCGCCAATGAGACGAGCCACATGCCAACATGCCACTTTGTGGCAGTATGCCAAAATATGCCATAAACAGCGCCCTGCGTGCTAACCTACCTCATGTTCATGTCCAACGCCATGATAAGCTTAAATTAGGGTTTTCCAGTCAGAAGCACGACTCTGCATTAACCAAAGCCCTAATTTCCAGTCGTGACACAAATTATGCCACTTAGACCCCACAACATGCCACGAGCCGTGTGGGACCCGGGAAGCCCTAGGAATGGCGCCATAGGCCGTTTCCACACCATGGCCTTGATGTAGTTCCTTTGGCATAGCTATGGCACCGTTTGCACAAAAAGTGTCGCCATGCCGCGTCCGCATGCCACACACTAATTAGGGTTTTGGCATGCCAAACCCTAATTTATGCAAAGTTGCTACGCCAACCAAGCCAAGTAACGTTCCCCCGAGCATTGGGATTGATGTGGCAACAAGGCCAATGTTTCCACGCCACATTTCGGGTCTAACACCAATGTGCCAAATCTAGCATCCATGGCTACGCCAGTGGCGCTACTTGCATCATCGTTCCACTGGCATGCGCCAGCTATGTCAACCACGCCACCGTGCCGCAGCGCACGTGCTAATTAAGGTTTCAATACGCCTAAACCCTAGTTTAGCAAAATTCGCCATGCCAACTAGGTTAAGTGATTCTCCTAAGGCCTTAAGTTTAAGTTAGCAACATGGCCAATGTTGCCAAAGCCATATTTGGGTCTAACACCAATATGCCGAAAATAGTTGTCGCGGCTACGCCACTGGCATGCCGCTATGCCATGGCTACGCCAGGTGCCACTATGTCAATGGCGACACTTTGCTATACAACAAGATATGGCCATAATCAATGGCTATCCTTCTTCATGAGATGCAATCTCAGCCACCCAAGTTCGCCACCGAACTGACAGACTTGTGGCAAGTTTTAGGCAACCATCCGCCTAAATCTAGTGGTCGTGGCTATGCCAGGCGCCACTTACACCACTGTGCCATTACCAGGCACCAACGGAAGGTATCCATAATCAACGGCTACCCTTCCTCATGAGGTGCGATCTCATCCATCCAAGTCCACCACCGAACTGACCGTCTTATGGCAAGTTTTAAGCGACCAGACGAGATAAACCTAATAGCGCCACATGCTATTTTTCCTGCGGCAAGTCTCTTGACTTTTACTTGCGACCCGTAGCAAATTGCTACATGTTTTCCACGAAAACACTCGATACATCAAACATGTCACAAAACTGGGGGATACTCATCAGGGTATTGGTCTGGCGGTTTACAGCATGCGGCGTGCAATACGCCCGTTACAAGAAAGTGTCATGAAGCAGGACAATTAATTATGGTGAAAAGTAACGGTGTAAACGGATTCACTTCCTTCATCATGGAAGCATAATGTCTGAAGGTTACACGTTACTCTATTCTTCCACCACTCAATCGATTCCACTTCCTACGAGACCAGGGTACGTTTCAATATGACTTGTATAAATAGGCTTCACATATTTTCACCAAACAACAGGTTTTGGTCAGAGAACAACATAGTATCCAAAAACCACCTGATAGCTTTCCATGCTGCTATCCAGTTCTACTTTCTGATACAAGTCGTAAACAACCACACCTTCAGAATCAACGATTCTGGTCTCAACACTTTCTTCGATTCCCTCCCTAAGACCAACCCTTCTCCTACACTTTGTGACCAAAGCAAGCCTGGAACGTCCATTTCTTGGTATAGGATGGATTGTACAGATTGATCTCTCGAATCAAAGTACTCCCGTGCAACGCATTGTTTAGGGTTTAGATTCGTTTCTCATCCACACACCCAAAATTACCAAAATCAGCAGAAACAATTTTCACCCACAAACAATAGCCTTCAAATCATGGTTTGCAATCAATGTTACCTTGGTAAAAAAGCATTCAATATTCACCGTTAGATGAAAACCTGATTAGACTCAAGCTAATATCTTTCAACCGTTAGATCGAACTTAGATTGTTACACACATATGAAAAGGGACTTCATTTAGATATGAGTAACCGTACCTAAACGTGTACACCTTTGTTGTCTCAACAATAGTTAACCGAAGTTAGCCATATGAATACTTTCATATCAACCTCATTCATCTTAACCATAACTAGTTCAAATGACTCAAATGAAACTAGTTCTAGAGTTGTTCAATTGTTGGCCAGACTAAGTTTGGGTTCGCCAGTATGAGAACGGGCACGCATACCACCAAACTCAGCAGAAACTCCCGGACCTGAACCTCACGCCAGTATACGTACAAGGTTCTCGGACTTTCACTAAACCAACCAGTACGCATAGGGGTATGCATACCATAGTTCCCGGACTTAGACTACATATATGCAAGTACGCATACTATGCTTTATCCAATTGTTCTAAACTCCCATTTAAACCATTGAAACATTCTTAGATGACGACAATAGCTGTCTCACACAAACTATTAGCTTCAAAGAAATTTTCAAGTGATCGAATGATCAATACGAAACATTCCAAGTCCACATCAAATGACTGTCTCACACAAATCATGTAAGATGTTACAAGGCGATTTTCACATGATCATCTTTTGACTTTCGTCAAGAATATAAGATGAACTTGGTTAAAGCGAAATCTTAACAACACATATTTCGAGAAATATGTAAGCGAGTTAAACTCAGCTCGAAATATCAAACATGCATAATTGAAGTCTATATAACTATACGACTTTTGTCTCGAATAGGAGATATAGTAGATATACTTTTGAGTGATAGATGAGTCAAAGTATTCACATACCTTTTGTGGATGAAGTTCCACAAGCTCCCCTTAGTAGTTCTTCGTCTTCAATCGATGAACGTCGTGAAGTCTAATGCTCAACTACACTTACTATCCTAATCCGAGACTTAGCTATAAGTAGACTAGAAATCAAGACTTATAGTTTTGGCAACTAAACTTGACAAACAAGCTTGAGATAGAAACACTTGCGAGTTCGACCGAGCACTGCTCTAACAATCTCCCCGTTTGTCAATTTTAGTGACAAAACTATCAATACATATGAATTACAGAATAAATAAACTTTGTAGCTTCTCATACAAATGCTTGATTTCCTTGGTTCTTCAACATTACTCGTAATCTTCGTCACTTCCAAGTACTCCAGTGATTCCGAACGTGTTCAACTCAGCATCATAGTTGTTGAAGATCCGAAGCTATAACAGTGAGAAAACAGTTGCTCTCAATCATTGTTATACAGTGTCATTGTATTATTACACAACATCAAAGTCCAATTATATCACAACTTTGACAAAAATACTATGGTGATATGTATCACTCCCCCTTAGTCAGTACTTCATCTCATATGAAAACCACCCCCCCTTACATAATGATCTGTAAAGAATATGTATTTGTTGTGTGAACTACACATTAATTCTCCCCCTTTTTGTCAATATAAATTGGCAAAGGTACAAAAACTAGTGGAATCCTAATGAAATTTCCATAGAGATACTTCATGACCAAAAGAGAACATATCAACTTTATTTCGATGATTTCACATAGCCGAAACTAGTGTATTCATCAAGGAGTTTATACAGATTCAAGAAAACTCCTAAAATATTCCACAACCGCACTCCCCACAAAGATTTGGAAATTAAGCACAGGTTCAATTAAGAACTCTCCCCCATATAATGTCATTCCGGAAAGAACAACAAGAGCGACCTTACTTTCACAAGAAAATAAGGATTCCTTTGGACATTAACAAATCACATGAAACATGAATTTGTATCGAAAGTACTCAATTAAATTAACCACAAGCTAACCCATGATTAATTTAATCGGAAATTCTCACATAAGAGAACTTATGGAGCCGCACAGTACTTACACAAATATGTGGATCAGGGAAGGACCAATACTGCGGAATATTCAAATATTCATTCTATTTTGCATCAATATTTGCATAGAGTCATGTAATAGACTTAATCTATGTAGACAAAAGTTCATCCTATCTTCATCAATATTTGCATAGTGACATAATAGGCTTAACTTTTGTTGTCAAAAGTTCACTCTATCTTTTATCAAAAAAGACTTATGATAGACTTAACTTTTGAGCAAATATGGGACAATCACAGTTCACGAACGCAAACACACATATCCTATAACAAGTTGCAATATATAAAACCATGAAGATTAATACTACAAAAATCATCTTCCAAATAAACTTTAGAATTTAAATAAATAAATCTAAAAACATTGAAAGATGAAAATCGTTGGAAATAGCTATGTGTACTCACAATAATTGTTATTCCAAACCCTAGTTATCCTTCTTAAAACACAAGAATAAATTATCATAAGAAACTTCCTAGATAAAAACTCCTAAACCAACATAATCGATCACGAACGGAAATCAAGGATAACATCCGGAACCTCCACGAGTCGAGAGACCTTCGAGATTGTGATTGACAACATTCATTGATTCTTCAGAGAAGATATCCTCATTGAGAAGATTTTTAACATGTGTCTTCATCAGAACAATGTCTGAATTAATCTTTCTCAACTTAGTTCTTAACACATCAAGACCCTTCATAGCATCAACGAGTTGCATTTTTGCTTCCTCAAAGTATTTAAGAAAATCATGAACCACTTCAGCAGAGACCATATCCTCATTATCAACATCATGATATGTATAGGCAGAGTAGCATGAAGCATCAGGATTTTGATCATCATCTTCTACCAGGGTTCTTTTCTTCCTCCCTTTAGACTCGAAACCGATACCTTTATCAAGAAAACTTCTTGCAAAAAACCAGTACTACAAGGTGAAGACATTCTTGAAAAAAAAAATAACATAGAGTACGCGTATGTAACTCAATAGGTTTGGTATTTAAATGGTTTCTTAGGGACGGTAAATTTTAGGGTTTCCATAGTTGGTTCGTGACAAGTAACACGGGTCTCGTACGCACACAAGCTTGACCCATAGACGTGCACATAAAAACAACATAGACTGTAAATCAAAAAAAGATTGTTTGCACGATAATACTTTGCTGCGTGAAAATTTTCATGAGTCTTATCTCAATAAATTTTAAATTCTCAGAAGAAAAATTTAGAGCATAAGAGTAGCATTTTTTTATTTTTTTTTATTTTTGACTCAAAACAAAAAAAATGACACGACAAACACAAATACTTATGCAAGAATGCTTGTGAATGATAATCCAACTAAGAATGATAAGAAAACAGCTAGACCACCAGAGAACATTTTGCCATCAAGTATACCTGATCATATCTCACTCAGCCAGGATTTTTGTGAGTGCGATTTCAACCTTGTGATTAATTAGCACAAGTATGAGCCTTGAGCTCATTAAATGAAGGTTGTTTTCGGCTAACCCTCTTTTTCTTATTCTTTGGAGGAAAAGCGTTGTGATGCGAAAATTTACCATAAAACTCACTATCATCAAATACGATGCATAGTATGGATTCTTACCTGAAGGATTTTGATCAGAGGGATACGACATCCTGTTGATGAGTTCTTTGTATCCCTTTATTATCAAATTTAGGTTGTCTTTCATACCTCCGCTTTTCATTCCTTCTCTTGAAACCTTATTTGCATTAAGAGAAGCAGTATCTCCCTTTTTAGCTGAAGAAGATCCTTGAACTCTTCTTGAAAGAATTGTGTTTAGATTACTGTTACATGCATGAACATTCGAGGAAAAAATCGAACTAACTTTCCTGATAGGATTCACAAGGTGAGTACTAAAACCAATTGGTTTAGACATACGAATGTCAGTTACACCTTTGAGAATTAAATCTAAGGTGTGTTGGAGTCGAACAATAGAATTATCACTCAACCTTGATTTTCTCATTTGTTCAACATGTCCTTTTGAATCACAAAAGGAACACACTTTCTGATCACTTGAGTGATTAGAGTGAACAGGCTTAACACAATCGTTGGGAGATTTCTTTCTTCCTTGTGATGTGGAGATTCCTTGATTAGAGGAAGAAACATGCACATCTTTTCCAATCGGAAGGGAATGCGATTTAGCTTCTGGAACTGAATTTTCAGTTGGGACAGAGGTAATTGGTATAGTGGACTCTTTAGAGCATCCTTGAATAAAGAGTTTACTCAAAAGATATTCAATTTCCAAGGAATCCTTCTTGAGTTTCGCCTCGAGAGAGCAGCAAACTTTGCAGTTTCCTCGCTAAGAGCCTTAAAGTTAGAGTCAAGATCTTTTACTATACCGATGAGTGCATTGATATTGTATTTCAACCGATTGATTCTATCGGCCTGGATTCTAACAAGATTTAGAATCAGTTTACTTTCTTTGGCTGCTTCCCCTTCATCAACAGAGTCAGACTCGTTAGAAAAGTAGTCGGGAAGACACTTATCAATGCACGTCTGTTTCGTTGGAATACTAGGTCCATCTATATTTGAGATTGATAAATCCTTCTCTTTAATAGATTTCATGGAAGCGGAACTTTTATTTTTGATGATGCGTTTATCTGAGATAACAATATTGTCTATAGAGTCAGATCGCTACAAACACAGACTTATGAGGTTTTAAACGTGTTTGCCTGCTCTGATACCAATTGAAAAAGCGGGGGTCTAACAACCACACCCAATATTTCGCTTATAAATATGTATGGATTAGCTCCAATATACTTTCAAGAGAATCAACTAGACAGTCAGACTCAATCTTAAGAAAATTATATCAAAGAGTTATGTCTCAATTTTTCAATTCAATCTGCAATCAAACAAATAGGAATTTGCGAGCCCGATTAAATATAAGAAATATCTTGGATGATATCAAAAACCAATATCCAAGTGTCAATCAATTTAATCAACAACCAAAGGTTGGATTCACAATTGATTGAACTTACGTGACCTGTGATATTTCAATTATATAAACAAATATAATGCGGAAAAGAAAATAATACAGACACCAGAAGTTTTGTTAACGAGGAAACCGCAAATGCAGAAAAACCCCGGGACCTAGTCCAGATTTGAACACCGCACTGTATTAAGCCGCTACAGACACTAGCCTACTCCAAGTTAACTTAGGACTGGAATGTAGTTGAGCCCTAACAAATCTAGATATGAGTAAACGCTATAGATCGAACTTAGATTGTTACACACAAATGAAAAGTGACTTCATTTAGATATTAGTAACCGTACCTAAACGTGTACACCTTTGTTGGCTCAACAATAGTTAACCGAAGTTAGCCATATGAATACTTTCATATTGAGCTTCCCTCGCCTCAATTCAACTTACTTTGACTTGGATTGATTCCAGAGGGGTTTGCTTAAATTGTAGAGAATTCCCTTTCGAAGGATTAGAAGATGGTCTATAAACAATCTAAATGGAACCATCATGCTTTTTGTTTTCTAGAAATCAGTAGGTTTGCTGTGGTGGAGTCAGCCTTGTTTGTGTTTGCATAGAACTTCCCTTCCATTTAGGACTTTTCTCTTTTTTTTTTTTTTAGTGTATGCCCGAAAGGGCTTGGAAAAGAAATACTTTTGGCCGTTTGATTAATGACGAGCCTAGAAGTTCTTCTTGTGAAAGCGGGGAGCTCGAAGACTCTTCTTTTGAGAGCCCCGTTTTTGGAAACTTCAGTTTTGAAAATCTGTCTCTTCGTGAGGAAGGTACCCCTAGTACTTCAGCTGTGTCAGCGATGGCAACTTTGAAAGATTACATGTTCCCAACTAGGACCAACCGAGCTTCGTGCATTAAATTGCCAGCCAGTACGGCTAATTTCGAGATAAAACCTAGTATTCTTCAGATGATCCCTATGTTCTTAGGAAAAGATGATGAGAACCCTTATTTTCATATTAGGGACTTTGAGGAAATCTGTGGGACAGTTAGAATAAAAGACCTCACTGATGAAGTTTTGAAACTTAAGATGTTTCCCTTTTCCTTGAGAGATAAAGCCAAGACCTGGCTGAACAACCTACCACCTGAGTCCATTGAAACATGGTAGGAACTTGTTGCTGCTTTCTATATGAAATTCTACCCTAAGCATAAAACTGCAGCTGTTAGGCAGAGAATTAGTGCTAGTGTGCAACAAGAGGGAGAGTCTCTTTATAGGTTTTTAGAGAGATTCAATGATCTCCTATCCCAGTGTCCCCACCATGGATTTGACAAAATGAAACTTGTTGAGATTATTTATAATGGTTTAGACTATTCGACCAAATCCATGGTCGAGTCTATGTGCGCTGGTGAGTTCACCAGTAAAAATGCTGATGATGCTTTTACCTTCTTAGGAGCTATCGCTGAAAAATCCCAACAGTGGGAGTCTTGTGTTGAACCCCCTAAAAGACTCTTGGTCAATAGAAGTAGCACCAATGTGGTAGATACAAGCTTCGAGTCAGATGCTAAGTTTGTTGCTTTGTCTAGAAGGTTAGAAGCTTTGGAATTGAATCAGCCTAATTATAGGTCTCTTGTTGAACCTGATGATAGGATTAGAGCCGCTCAAGTCTCTAGTTGTGGAGTAGAGCCCAATAACTCGTTTTGGGAAGGTCATGTTAGTGAAGAACAAGTCCATGCTTTCTATAACAACGCTAGGTTTGAGAACCGTCAGAAGTTTGACCCATACTCAGAAACCTACAACCCTGGTTGGAGAAACCATACTAATTTTTCTTGGTCTAAGGGCCAGAATCAAGGTCAGTCTAGTAATTCTCAGCCTCCCCCAGGTTTTGGTTATGCTAAGAACTCTCCAGGTCAACCCCAGTTTCAGAACCCTTCGGATAAAAAGATCACAAGTTTATAAGACATTGTATCCTCATTTATTAAAAACTCTGATAAGATCAACCTAATGGTTGCTCAAGGGATAGAAGAAAGTAAAAATATAGGTTATGCTAACTCCCAAGCTATTTCTGAGTTAAAAAACCAGGTTAGTCAGATAAATGAATCTTTGAGGGAAAAAGGTAAGTTTCCTAGTCAAACTCAAACCAATCCTAAAGCAGAGAAATCGTACAATCATGTGAACTCTATTACAACCCTTAGGAGTGGAAAGAAAGTTGACAATAAGGTTGCCATGCCTGATAGTGAATATGCTGTAGTTCACCCTTCTGAGCCAGAAAATGAGGAGACTGATAGAGTCTCTAAAAAGACCAATGAGGGTCCTGATGAGCCCGGCTTTGTTCCCAGAGCCCCGTTCCCCCAGCTGCTAGTTCCGACTAAGAGGGAATCCAACTTTAATGATATATTGGAGGTTTTTAGGCAGGTAACTATCAACCTTCCACTACTAGATGCAATTAGGCAGATTCCCTCTTATTCCAAGTTCCTTAAGGACTTGTGTACGCGAAAGCGTAAGCTCAGTGTCCAGAAGAAAGCTTTCATAGCTAGTCATGTGAGTTCTATTATTCAGAATACCACTACTCTTAAGTATAAAGACCCAGGGTCCCCTACCATTGCTTGTACAATAGGTAAATACCGTGTTGAGAAAGCGTTGCTTGACTTAGGAGCCAGTGTGAACTTACTTCCGTACCATGTGTACCTTAAGCTAGGACTTGGTGAGATGAAACCTACCCAGGTAACACTTCAGTTAGCTGATAGGTCAGTTAAAGTTCCTCGTGGTGTGATCGAGGATATTCTCATAGAGGTTGACAAGTTTATTTATCCAGTGGATTTTATTATCCAAGATACCCAACCTGTCCCTGACCCAGAGAACCAAATACCAGTGATTTTAGGTCGCCCGTTTTTATCCACGTCTAATGCGATCATAAACTGTCGAAATGGTATTATGAATCTATCTTTTGGTAATATGACTATTGAGTTGAATATTTTTAATGTCAATAAGCTACATTATGAGCTAGATGACACGTGCATTGAAGAGGTCAACATGATAGGAACCTTAGTTCTGAAGTCTGTACCAAACACCGAATCGGAAGATCCATTAGAGAGTTGTCTAGCCCGTTTTAGCATGGATTTCGACGATGATAGCAACATTGAACAAGTAAATGCTCTGTTGGATTCCATTCCTATGTTAGATACCGATAGATGTAAATCTAGTTTTGAACCATTACTAGCTACCGAATCTACCTTAAGCCCTTATTTCGAAGAGCCTAAAGATCCTCCTAAGTTGGACCCCAATTATGCATTTGTAGGCCCATCTGAGATTTTGCATATAACTTCCGATTTGGATAGTGATCATGAGATTAGGCCAGTAACCGTGCTTCAACACAATAAGGAAACTCTAGGGATGACCATAGAGGATATGAAACATATAAGTCCTATAGCTAGTATACCTCAAAAGAATTTAGAGGATGAACCACCTGATTATAACTCATAGAAAGCAATTGACCTTTTTCAGGAACCGGATGGTCTAGAAATTAGGAATATTGTGACTAGTTTATCTAGAGACACCCAAAACTCTAAGTTTGGGGGTAGTGAACTAGAAGAAGCTCTAGAGTATTTTAAATACTCTCCGGATCCGGAAATTCAAGCCATAGTTAAAGGTCTTACGGAGAATAGTGATTACCCTAAATTTGGGGGTAGAGATTGTCAATTATCCCCAGTAGAAGTCCCTAACTTGGGACTCAAGCCTTGTGCATCTGAGGTATCGCTTGAGTCTATTCAGACTCCACAACCTGATCCGCCTGATACTGTTCAGAAGGAAATCCATATATTAGAAACCCGTTTTTCGGATGAATCTATTTTTCAAGACACTCTTATGAAGCCCAACTGGAGGCTCTGGATAGATCCGGTTGTCTTGCAAGAAACCTTAGATGATGATGTGCTCATTCTGTTCATTTTTCTTAACCAGTGCAGTTGTCTCATATTGGTGTTAGCTCTATTTGGTATTATGGACCCACAACTTTTTCGGCTATTGGTATATGACTTTGGAAGGTGAAGATCATTTTTGAGGTATTTGATGTCTGGCTGAAGACTTTAAACTTAGCACTTCTTGGGAGGTAACCCAATCTCACGCAACACGGTAATATCTTTCCTCAACCCTTTTTGCTTCAAGTGGTAACAATTTCTCCTCGTTCATGCTGTTAATTTTATCATTGGAAACATTGAGGACAATGTTAGATTTAAGTTTGGGGGTATGGGAAAATATTTTAGTTGCAATAAATAAATACGCTCCAGAGCCTAGAGATTTATGCGTATTCAGGATGGCACTAACTAATTTAAGTGGATGGAAGCATCTTGGTTGTAGGAGTTGAGGAACCAATCTGATTAGATGGAAAAATCTATAGAGTCTATTCATAAAAGCACAGAGCTCAGGTGTTATAAATAACATGATAGTTGCACCATATCTCGTTGAGTCCTTTTCATTTCTTCTTTTTATTTTATTTTTTCATTTTAAACTATGTTTCTCTAAGTGATTAGGTGGGGCACACGATTCAAGTTGTTACCACTGCTAGGGTGAATTAGAGTGACTGAGTTGCTAAAAAAAAAAAAAGAGACCAGACCAGTTAGACCAATCGGAATAAGTATTAACACTTGGATAGCAATATGCGTGTGTTCTCCCTGTTTCCGTCGCCTAAGCAAGCGTGGAATGCAGGACCCGTGGGAACTATCGTGTAATCTGCTGACAAGAAGCATGCGCTTGGATCAAAAAGATCTATTCATGCCGTTAAGTTAAGAAAATAAATAAAATGGTTATTGTTTTGTGTAGTCAACTGCTGGTTCCCTTGTATTTGCCATTTTGTTGATCTAGATTTAAGTTATTGACCACTGGTTCCCTTGTATATTCCAGTTGTGTTGATATTAGTCAGACCGGTATCTCAGTCCATTAGGATAGGTTCATTCTGGCAGTGGCCTTCAGACAGATATGTGAAACATCGATCATTTGGTTAACATCAAAACCATCTACATTTTTCTATTTCCATCTTCTTTTTCTATCCATATGATTAGTTTGACTCCGAATATGATGTCCATAGTGCAACTATCTGAGTAGAGCTCTGTCACTTTATATGAATTTTAGTATGCTTGAGTGTAAACTCGTGTACAACGATTGGAATTTCGCATCAGGGTACTTCCTCCTGTAGTCAGTGATTGTAAGCCAACCAAGGAGATTTTTTAGTACCTTCCAAGGTTCGACATAGATAGCTAGGGTCTGGAGTAATGGTTTTGTGGGTACACCTCTGGTAAACCCTCCCGAGATTAACTCGGTTTTATTTTTTATTTTTACTCGAGGACTAGCAAATAATAAGTTTGAGGGTATTTGATAGACGCATTTATGTGTCTAATTTATCCTCAATGTTTCGTATTGTTAGTACTTGTTTTCGTCCTTATTATGGAGTTTTGTGTGTTTGTAGGTATTTTTTAAAAATAATTATTGTTGGAAAATTCGGCTCGAAAAGTTGCACGGAGCACCCCCGGAGGACATTTGTTATTCGGACTCTCATCATTGGTTAAGGGGCACTCAATTACTAAGGGGCAACCCAGGTCACCCTAAAAAGGCAGATGTTATTCGCACCCCAGGATCGGATAGGGGGACACCATCTTCAAAAATTTGAATTTTCATTATGGCGGGAAATTTTCTTCTTCAACTGGCAGATGTTTCGATCGATTTTTGGACGTGATTTTGTGCGATTCAATCGCTGAAACTTTGTGTAAAGATGTGATATAACCATATTAAGCTATTTCAGGTGTTATCTCGGGACAGAATTGGCTGAATCAAATTTTGGAGCAAAACAGGGAGCACGTCATTGTATGGAGACTGTCACGGGATTTGCATGAGTTGGAATGAGTTTGCGTATGTTAGGATGACTCTAACAACCATCTGGAGTGTGAAGGAGATAAATGTAGTAATTTGGCAGCTTCAGAACTCGTTGAGAAATCAAATATCTAAATTATTTCCTAAACAGACAGTGAAGAATAATGGAAGATTATATGAAGTTATGGCGAGATATTTTGGCCCTGTGGAGTATATATAGGGTGTTGGGAACTAAGAGAGGGTCTGTCGAGACTTAGGGAGGTTTAGGGAAGCTCGGAAACAAAGAAAAAATTTACAGAGAAACTGACGAGTTGCAGTCGGGGAAGAAGGTGAATAGTGAACTTGATAGTTCAAAACAGTCGCAGAAACCGTGGCCTAAACTTTCAAAGCCGAACTCTTTGTAACAGTTTTGTAAAAATTATTCCAACATTTAATAAAGTTTGCAACAGTTCACTTTCGTTCTTCCGTTACAGAGTGTTTGGTAACAATTATAACTGTTACAAACTCACAGTTTCATACCTTTTCACTCTTTTGATCATCTTTTGAGCCATAAACCAATCTTTTGAGACCATGATTTATATGAGGAGCTAAACCCATCCTCTGGGGCGACGGAGGAAGCTATTCTGACAATGAAAAAGTGGTAATTTCTATTTTAAATAATTTATGCAATTTAAATTATGATTTTTTTCCTAGAACAAAAGAGTTTTTCCAATGATTTTTATTAAGCAATTGTTATTTTAATTGATGGTATATGCTTAACTTTGAGTTCTTGATATTCCATGCTTTCAACTTACAATTTCTCTTTTATAAAATCTATTTTTGCAATAATTAGAATCACTTAAATGGGAAATTGCATAATAATAATAATAATAATATCACTTTGGAATTGATAGAATAGTGGAACCCTTAGCCCCAGTTTCTCCAAAATCTTGACATCACTTTTTGAATCAAATTTGCAATATTTATTTAAATCTAAAAATTCTTTCCTTCACAAGTCTGAAAAGAACCTATTATTTACCACTATTACAACAACTTTTGGAAAACCATCACATATCAACCTCATTCATCTTAACCATAACTAGTTCAAATGACTCAAATGAAACTAGTTCTAGAGTTGTTCAATTGTTGGCCGGACTAAGTTTGGGTTCGCCAGTATACGAAAGGGCACGCATACCACCAAACTCAGCAGAAACTCCCGGACCTGAACCTCACGCCAGTATGCGTACAAGGTTCCCGGACTTTCACTAAACCAACCAGTACGCATAGGGGTATGCGTACCATAGTTCCCGGACTTAGACTACATATATGCAAGTACGCATACTATGCTTTATCCAATTGTTCTAAACTCTCATTTAAACCGTTGAAACATTCTTAGAAGACGACAATAGATGTCTCACACAAACTATTAGCTTCAAAGCAATTTTCAAGTGATCGAATGATCAATACGAAACATTCTGAGTCCACGTCAAATGATTGTCTCACACAAATCATGTAAGATGTTACAAGGCGATTTTCACATAATCATCTTTTGACTTTCGCCAAGAATATAAGATGAACTTGGTTAAAGCGAAAGCTTACCAACACATATTTCGAGAAATATGTAAGCGAGTTAAACTCAGCTCGAAATATCAAACATGCATAATTGAAGTCTATATAGCTATACGACTATTGTCTCAAATAGGAGATAGAGTAGATAGACTTTTGAGTGATGGATGAGTTCAAGTCGTCACATACCTTTTGTTGATGAAGTTCCACAAGCTCCCCTTAGTAGTTCTTCGTCTTCAATCGATGAACGTCGTGAAGTCTAATGCTCAACTACATTTACTATCCTAATCCGAGACTTAGCTATAAGTAGACTAGAAATCAAGACTTATAATTTTGGCAACTACACTTGCCAAACAAGCTTGAGATATCAACGCTTGCAAGTTCAACCGAGCAGTTCTCTAACATATGTGACGACACCTTTGTTGGCTCAACAATAGTAAACTCGAGATTTCAATACTTGGCTATTAATCAAAGAAGGATGAACGACCGAAAGTGGAATATTCAGAATCTCAGTTTGAACGCTTAGCATTCTATACTTATGAAGAAAGAGCTCTTTCCAAGCAGAATTCTGATGGTTTAAATGCCATAATACATGTAGTGAGTCATGATCCTTTATATCATGTCTTGTCATGTGAAACTTCCAAGGAAGAATGGGATACTCTTGAGACTGTATTTGAAGGGAACGATTCAGAAAGAGAAGCTCGGCTTCAATCTCTTTCTTCTGAATGTGAATTCCTTAGAATGAATGATAACAATACCTTAGAGGAGTTTAATACTAAACTTTCTGAGATTGTCAATGCTTCTTTCTCGCTTGGAAAGACTGTACCCAAAAAGGAAATAGTATGCAAGATTCTCAAATCGTTACCATCCAGATACGAGTCTAAAAACATGCCATAATAGAATCCAATGATTTTTATATAATTTCTCAGAGCTCTCTTGTAGGAAAGTTAAAGATATTTGATAAAGAAAGTTTGCTGAAGAAAAGAAATGTTGGATTTAATGCATCAAATAATACTAATCAATTTTCGAAAGAAGTAACTATAAATCGGGATGAGGTACGTTGTCAAGAGGATAAAACACTTGTTGAAAAAGATCTTAAATCAATAATTGTACTCCTAACATAACGGATTAAGGATGTTTTATTAAAAAATAAACAGACTCTTGATGCATCATCTTTTTGTCATGAAAAGGATGATGGAAAATCCAATGTTTCAAGTGCCTTGGATTTGGATATATGGCCAAATATTATTTCGGAAAAAAGGCTCAGAAGTACAACAAATCTTATTTAACTACCCTGGATGATATTCCTGAGGACAAACCCTATGAAGGAGCATCAAGTTGCAATGTACTTTTTACCAAAACTAACAGTGAACTGTCTAGTGAGTCTAATCAAATCCTAAAATATTGTTTAGTAAAACTTGAGTTGGAAACTAAAAAAAAATCTAAAGTTAAGTCGAGAACTTAATAACCTTATAAAATCTTTGTCAGATAAAACTCAAGAGGCAAAGTCTGAGCAAGAAAAACTGGTTGACAGAAACGTTCCTAATCAACCAGCATTATCAGAAGTTAGCAAAGGAAAAGGAAATTTTTTTTCAACATATTTTGATAATATGTTAAGTTCTTTGTGTGGAAGAGATAGCTACTCTGTAAACTTCTGTTGGAATCTCCAACAAAATAATAAATTCATCAAGGCACTTCATAAGAGAATACAGTTGTTGAAAGCTGGTGAATTTATTAGATCTGGAAAAGAAGTTGCAGACTCTTGTAATTACAAGAGAAAGAAAGAACATAAAAGAACACAATATATTGTGTTCATAAATCATCCTAAGGATGTGTTTGTTACCTATGGTGAGATTAATCCTCACCTCAACACACACTAATTGTGTTGAATAATGCATCCTCACATGTTGCCAAAACACTTATTTGTGAGGAGGCATACACTTGGGCAGAATTTGTAAGTCTGTTCTTTTAGTAGGTAACAATTATCTCATGATCAATATCTTTCATTGTTTTTAGGATAAATAAAATTGGTTTCCATAAAACAAAATATATCGCTCCTTGATTTTCTCCTATCTTATATTATATGTTCTTCTTGTCCGAAAGAAGACTATCTTAAATGATCAGTCACTTGATAGAACTGTGCTGGTAAGTGATGTTGGGTTGAAAACCAATGGGTTATTCCTGCTGACCACATGAATCGTATGATAGCTGCTGGTTTGGACGTTAATCATTTAAAAACTCCAGTAGGAGGGGTGGATATTAGAGTTTGGACGCCGGAATACAAAGGCGAGTTCAGTGTCAGTTAAGCTAAGGAAATGATACAACAAAAATATGGCAAGCTGGAGGGGGCGTCTCTTATTTGGAGAAAAGAGATTCGTCTAACTTTAGTTGCTCAGAACTGGAATTTCATCTGTAAAGCTTGCACCACTTATGATATTATCAGGGACAGATTCAAAATTCAGTTAGCAAACAAATGTTCTCTTTATGGAATCGCTGAGGAGACTCTTGATCACGTCTTTTTCAGTGTAGTATTGCTACTCGTGCCTGGAATTAGATTTCAAACATTTTTGGTATTAATGCTAATGTTAATCTTCTGATTCCTTACAAGGCTGCAAGGAGTCTTAGTTGAATAGTTCGTGATATGTGGTTACCTACAAATCTGGTGATAAGATCAGAACTTTGGGCCATGCGAAATAAAGTCGTGTCCGAGCAAAAACAGGCAAACTGGATTAATTCAAGATTACTCAGTTCGTCTCAAGGGCCACGTGTAGAATTGCACTGAAGATTTTGTTCTACTGGATTATTTTCTGGTGAAGCATAGGAGTGTCAAGATTCAACAAGCGGTAGAATGTTTTGGCAACCTCCAGAGAACAACGAGTTACAACTTTGCTATGATGGGGCGGCGAGAGGAAGTCCAGGTATAGTTGGTGTTGTGGTGGTAGAAAGAGATGCAAATTTTTCTATTCTTGGTTCTATGTCCATTGGTCTTGGAATAACTACCAATTTTTTGGTTGAATTGTGTGGAATTATTATTCGCCTTGAATAGGCTACAAGATGGGGATCTCAGCGTATTTGCATTAGGTCAGATTCTTCTAGTGTTGTTGAAGCGTTTAAAGGTAATAGCCTTCTTTGGTTTTCAACACAAAGGTGGTTAGAAGTTTGTCGACGTTATGATGCCATAAGATTTATTCATACTTTTCGAGAGGAAAATTTTGCAGCGGATACTATGCGAAGAGAGGGTGTTTTCTTAATAATGGTGAAGGTTTACACTATGATGGAAGGACTAATTTTTTGATTTCAGTGCAATACCAAAATGTTGCTTATTATAGATTCAAATAGTTTATAAGTTTTTGGGGCCTTGGGCCTTTTTTATTGTAAACTAGCCTTGTATATTTTGATATCTATTAATACAATTTTTGACTTATCAAAAAAATCCGAAAGAAGACTATCTTGACAACTATGGAGAAATCGGTGAAAGAAGTTTCATCTCTTGATGATTTGGCACTATGTGCATCGGTCATGACTGAACCTCAAGATGCTCTACAACCTGGTAATCTTCAAGATTCTCTGAGAAAACAGATTTTTACTGCTAGAAGTTGTATTAGGCATCATGAACTAATAATAAAAAATTCAAAAGAAGTACTTACTGATCTTGAACTACAACTGTTCGAGATGAACAAACTTTATTTTAAAAAGGAAAGTGCTCGGAAGAATTTGAATCCAGAATTCGAAAGTGATGTCCACAAGACACACGATTGAAGAAAATAGACATCAATGTTCTAATTTACTTCAAGAATTGTATAAGGTATATTTTGAATAAAACTATTATTGATTATTTTATAATTTTTGTTTCATGTGATAGTTTCCGATTACATATACTGTGAATGAATGCTTATATTTTTGCTATGTGTTTTCGGTTTATGAGATGTCTGATTTCGGTTTTGATTAACCTTAATATTCAATCACATATGGTGAAACCATTATGATTTTTGTGGCATTTTTATTTAGCGGGATTAATTTCTAGCACATGTTGGTAGGCTTTATCAAAGGATCGTAAGGTGTTCCGATTGGAACTCATATGTCACAATATGTTGAATCAATTTGTGTTTACATGAGTTGTGTTTAGTATAACATATGTGTTTCGGGGTTTCAACTTTTTCCATTGGCACACATTGGTTAAAACCGATTCAACCTTTCTCTGGTAAGGGTTGCTTTTGTTGTTGTTCTTTTGTTCTTACGAGAGGATGACAACACACAGGGGAGAGTTCTTATTTGACTTGCGCTTAATGATATAACTTTCTGGAGAGATGTGGATGCGGAAATTGAGGTAACGATTTTCCTGTTTAAGAAAAGCCTGTTTATATTGCATATATTTTGCTTTCGCTTAACAAAATTTTGGTACAATTGATATGTTCCATTATGCTGTGTATGATTTGTTTATGTGATTTAATTGTTTCCGGTTAAGAAAAACTGTGTCAATTTATTTGGCTTATTGTTTGGTATCTTCTTTATTGTTGGGTATCGAGTGTTTTATCTTAACGAAATTCGGTGCAATTGCGGTGCTGTAATGTTTATATTTGTTTCAATTGCTTCCGGTTAAGAAAATAATTGTGCAAGTCAATTTATTTTGGTTTGAATGTATTGTTTGTGGCTTAACAAAATACGGGATCATTTGTTTAGTCCAATTGATTCCGGATAAGAGAAACTAAGTTAATTCTGATCTTAGTTAGACTTATCAATTGGAGGATTCTGTTATTCAAGTCTAATCGAATTCCTTGACAAGAAAAACTAGTTAACTAACCTAGTGTTTGTCTTGTCTAAAGAGAAAGGTCTAAGTTATTGTCTGAATAATTAGATCCTGATGAGAAAAACAGAGTTAATCTGATCTTTATTTTGGTCTTATCGAAACAAGCGATTGTGCGTATATAGTCGGTCCAACAAGGGAATTAAGTTTTTTAGTCGATTTGTTGGACTATAGGGAACATTGCTTCGGGTAATTGTTTCCTTAATAACATACTGGAACTAAATTACTTTTGTAGTTTCGGTTTTAATATTGGTTATCTAAAATGGTATGTGAAACCTTCGTGCTTAACTCTTATAGGTTGTATACAAGTCTTTTAGATTTGTAAGATTCTTTCGGTTGTTCCTTTATTTGCTCGAGCCTTTGTCATTTTGTACAAAAAGAGTGAGAAATATATGGAGTAAACAAGTGATTTTTAATCACTAGGAAAGGACAATTGTTCTTAAACGTTATATTTAACGAAAAAGTAAACCATTGACTAAGGGGGAGAAACATATCATATTGTTGTGTAGTATTAAGACTACAAAAGGGAAATAACAAAGATGTTCGGATTTGTTATAGCATAGCTCGGTTGAACTCACCAAGTGTTGGTATGTCAAGTTTGGTTGTCATATTTTGGTGTGTCAAAACTCATGTAAAGTCGCATGATTATATACTAGAGTCAACTTCGTTTAAGTTAGACTAGAAAGTCTAGGAATGTTGAGACATACAAGTATTACTCCGAAGACCTGAAGAATGTGAAGAAGTAGCGAACTACAACGACGACATCATCCTTCGACTTCAGGTTAGTAATATTGACTCAAACTGTTTCATTCCTAACGTATCTTTTAAGTGGAGTTATATTGAAAACATAACTGCGAAGCTGTATACACTGTATATGTTGTATAATACTCTAGTGATGTGACATGGTCATATTTGTATGATCATATTATTAGGGAATTAGATTACGAAGTAGAACGCTTATCTTTTGAACTTCATAGATATGACATCGACATAATCTTGTATATAATGTTATGATTATGTGAATTGGTTATGGCGAAGATTTCATCCTAGGAAACAATGCTTTACATTCGCTTAAAGGAATTACATTCATGAACTTGTTTTATGAATCGAAAGGGAAATCATTAGGCTTATTGGTTCAACTATTCATTGCAAATCTTTGGGTTACCAATATGTGTGAGATGGTAGAACCGGTTGTAACTTTGTATCTTGGTATAACTAATCATAATGCCTGACTTATGATTTGGTGTGACTAGTTTTTATTAATTGGTGTAACCGGTCCTAAGTAATCACCATGAGATGGTATGATCGATATTTGTAATTGGTGTGACCGATCCTAGCAATTGGTGTAATCGATCCTAGTAATTGGTGTAACCGATCACAAAGTGTTGTGTAGTCAATCCTTGTAATTGGTAACCAGTCCTGGTAAAGGTGTAATGGATCCTGGTAACTGGTGTGATCGATCACAAGCAATACCATGGGAATATGATAACCGGTCTTGGTAACTGATGTAAACGGTCCTGGTAACTTGTGTGACCGATCATAAGTATTTCCATATTGAGGTATAACCGATCCTAGTGATTGGTAGAACCGATTGAACCCATGTATGTGATTTGATATTTCATCAATCACATAGTTATCATGGAATACAGGTCAACCAATTCTAAACTTGTTTGGAAGTGTGGTATAACCGATTCCAAGAATGTAAATCCATGTAAATATGAATAAGGATTTACAATGAAGAGAGATCGACATACTTTGAACACGTACAATAAATCTTATCATTTATTGTTCAAAGATATTCCTTAGTAATCAAGGAGATCATGTGCCGAAATAAATTGAGAATCTTTTAATTAAGGTTTTTGGTTTTATATGCTTTAATTACCAGCAATTAAATGCATATCTCTTGAGAATAAAAATTAGTAATGTGCATTTACTAATTGGAGATTTTCTATTGAGAGATTCAGAAATTTTGGACAAGCATTTATTGGAATTAGGAAAACCAAATTTTGCTATTCATTGCATATCTTGAGGATATTTTCGGTTTTGGAAATTCCTTGGTGTCCAAACATCCTTGGTCTATAAATACCTAAGTTTGAATTTCTAGCAAACTATCCTAAGAGCCAGACAAACTTTTTTTCTTGTTGTTTCTGGTGGAGCCGTCTATTCGGAGGGGAAAGTATCCTGGTTAGGTGAAATCTCTTACGACCGCTCGATTAGAGACTTTTGTGGGATCAAGAAGCTCTATGAGTACCGTTGGTGGGAAACTAGATAATTGCAGTGTTATTAGTTTTACGATTGATTTGATTGACTAACGATTGTTGAAACTTTGATTGCACCTAGTTTATTTATTCTTTAGAATCTTCTCTTTTGATATAAGATTCACTGAAACTAGATCGAAGTATCGACGAGATCTTTAGAACTGTTTGTAGATATAAAGATATCTTGTGATAATCCCATTGTCAACAGACTCTGTTCTGTGTGTAATTAATCACAATATATTCAACTGGTGTTGTGCGGGTGTTTATTGAAGAATAAAGAAGATTTCTTATTAGTTCTCATATCTTTGTGTGTGCACAAACCTTGATCGGCTGGGATCCAACTAGAATCGTATTTATTCGATTGATTAGTTGCATGAGATGGGCATTCTCAATATGTCTCTTTGAGATTTATTTTGGTTGAATGCATTCTCAAGTCATACTTTTGCGTATGACTTGAGATATGTTTATCTTGAAAGAATCAATACAGTTGTTACCAAACAGATTTGTTGTTCCTTTACTGTTTGGAATGCAATCCAAAAGAATTTTACCAGTGCATGACCTTCGAAGTCGAAAGCGCGTGGATACTGGGGAAACTAAGGGAATTAGGGTAGTTGCTTGGTCTCAACTCTATGAAGTTGGTGTAGATTTTGTGTAGCGGCTTAATTCTGAGAGTATTCAATTCTGGATTAGGTCCCAGGGTTTTTCCACACTCGTAGTTTTCCTCGTTAACAAAATCTTGCTGTGTGATTTACTTTTGTTTTCCGTAATTATATTTGTTTATATAACTTAAAGTAAATTACACAAACGTTACTTCTGATATACTTGATAGTGATCCTATAGAGTTTGGTTAAGTCCGAACCTATTATCAAGTATCACAATTTGGTAGTCGTATTATCACGATCTCGTATCCATAGACAATCACAGAAAGTGTGAATACCAAAGCTGTTGTATTTTCTTGACTTTGTCCATAGACGATCACACTTGGTAAGAGGACTTATAGGTTGAAACAAAAAGATTTTGGTGTATTTGGGTACACTCGTTTTTTCAATTGGAATCAGAGCAGGCGAACACGAAAGGATCTAACAATTTGTGTTTGGTGCGATCCAACTGTTGATGGTGGATTTTAGTTCAGGGCTAAAATTGTAAAACCAAATTTATTCACTGACATCCTGTAGAGGATAAAACCACTAATAAGTTATGAATACTTCTTCACTTCGCTAATTTACCTAGTGTTGATGGTGGATTTTCATTTTAAGGCTAAAACTGTGAAAGCCCAAATTATGCGCTAACATCCTGCAAAGGATAAAACCACTAATAAAATGGTGAATACTTCCTCACTGTAAGCTTATAGCATTATCAATTAATGCATGACCAGCCTTGTATTTCCTGTACTGCTCCACTCTCATTATTGGTGCGGCATGACGACTGAGTGTTGCTCTCAGCAGAGCAACACGAATCTCCAAGCGTTAATAATGAAGCACATACGAAATACCCGTACAGGATGCAATTCTCGAAGTGTTATACTAACCCGATCGAGCATCTGGACTGTCTACGACAGTCTTGGAAATAATCACGACCACGCAAGTCGGCCACAAAGGTGCAAAGTCACGCCTGACAAAATAATCACCAAACGCCAACCCATAATGGATATCCAGACTGGTGTGGAGCAGCTTGGAAAAGTTTGTGTGCACAAGACCGCCTACGGCAATCTAAAATTCATCACGACCGTCCAACTTCACCAGCATGGTTGGACGGCGTAGATTATCCCATGACCGGTTAGGCAAAGCTTGTCATGTATGCCAGTGGACCTTCTTCCTACCTGCATGACCGACTCTTCCCTAACCTGACCAGATTGCAATATACGATTGCCCGAAGTTGGGTCAGCGTGGAGAATTGAGGGTCGCAGAAAAGTCCACTAAAAACCTAAAATTGATCACGACCATCCAACTTCACCAGCATGGTTGGATGGCTTAGATTAACCCTGAGATGGTCGTACACATACCACCGCACTCAGCACCGTCCTAATAAGTACCCCACACAATCGGCCTCTTCAGATGAGGTATATAACACGTATTTTCGGTTAGCCAAACTAGCTAACACGCGGCCGGCCAAAAACCCTAATTAGGGTTTGTGTCGCAAATTGATCACGAGCGTCCATTTTCTCCTACTCGAATGAAGGGTCCAGGAATAGACTAAGCAGGTCCTGTGAGTATCAACACGATCACTGTGGGCCCATCTATCTCCACACCCGATCGGCCAAGGCATACCATGACTGGTTGCCTCGATTCACACGCCCAAACTAGGCGTGGTCACACTTCCCAATTGCAAACCAATATCGACCACTCAACTTTGCCGGAAAAATTGAGTGGATTAGATCACGTTTCTATGGGTCAATAAGGTACAGAAGTGTATACCAGCCCGCCGTCTGCAAGCCTGACTGATCGTCCAAGACCGACTAGGCTTGGTCGTCTCGAAACACGCGCCCGAAGTAGGCATGACGCGCGGCCTTTGCGGCAGATTTCTATCGCAAATCAATCTAAGTCATTCCTCTTTGCTTGACAAATTCAGTAGTCTAGATTGCACCTTCATGAGACAGTGAGGTATAGGCGCCTACACCAGCATGCCGTCTACACACATGCCCGATCGGCCCCGCCAAATATGTATCTGACGCTTGGATTCGACCAAGCTAAAGATTGGTTTTTGAGCACCTCCTAAACCCTAATCCAACGGTCGCAGATGTGGATCGCAATCCATCTTGTCCGTCCAACTTCACCAGCTTGGACGGACAACCTAAGACAGGAATTTGGCGACCAGTGAGGCATCACCACAATCACCTTCCACCACTCTTCCGCACAAAGTGATCGGCCAAGTCAGGACTTACCTGTACAGCCTCCAAACGATCACTCGAATATGGCTAGACATGCATCTGTTTTAAGACGCTTAATCGTGACTTACTCCGTTAAGCCTTAAAACAACGATGCTTCACACATGCTGATTATATTCGATGCATTACCTGCATAGAATACACACGATATTTCACAAATATCGACTTCCTAAATAACTTAGTTATTTAATCTAGCATCACATGCTACCTTTTGTGGGTCCCACGATCCACACACTCGAGACATTAATCATGTCACAAACCGGGGGATACATACTGGGGGATACATACTGGGGTATTGGTCTGGCGGTTTACAGCGTGCAGCGGACAACGCGTCATCACAAGAATGTGTCAGGAAGACATGGACGGTTAGTGATGATAGGAGAAGTGGGCAAGACTAATCGTGTGACACTAACACACGCAACTCCACTACTCCATCACTCCACTTTCTCCACTTCCCATGAGAGACGTGGGTAAGGCTCAATGACTTGTATAAATAGGTTCTCCTCCCTATTTCAAAACAACACAAGACAATAGAAACCAAGTGTTGATACAATCGTATTCAAACAACAGAACTGATAGCTTACATTCTGTAAGCCAGTTCAGCTTTATGATAAAAGTCATACACAACCAACACCTTCACAATCTCAACACTTTCTTCGCTTCCCTCCCTAAGATCAACCCCATCTCCTTCACTTTGTGACCGAAGCAAGTCTGGAATGACCATTTCTTGGTTTAGGCCAGAGTTGTACAGATTGATTTCTCGAATCACAAGCACTCTCGTGCAGTGCATTTGTTTAGGGTTTAGATTCGTTTCTCATCCACACACCCCAAATTACCAAAACCGGCAGAAATAGTTTTCACCCATAAACAATTGGCGACCACAGTGGGAGATTAATCTCTCGGTTGCAAAATCAATTTTCAAATCCGATTCAATCTTATCAATTTCGAAATGGTGGATCTTAGGTCTGGATCAGCAACCAATCCTGACGGGAGTAGCGCTGACAACACTCTCGGTGTTGAATCCCAATCAGTAGTGTCACCGTTCAGCCAGTCAATGCCATCAATGTATCTCGTGGAATTACTTCCTCTACTACCAGCACCAGCGGAGCAGGATGAGATATTCCATTGGGCGTGACACCTCCTATCACCAGAACCAGAGCATCCGCAAACCCTGGCATCTCCTCAAGTGTAATGCCTCCAGCCGTCACCAGAGCAACTTCCACCCCTTCATAAGGACGAGGACCTAGAGGAGCAAGAGGAGGACCATCTCCCATTACCATCGCAGATTTGATGGAGAGGAAGGAAGTCCTTGCTAAGACTCAAACGGATATGGCTGCAACTCAGAAAGAGGTAATCACTTTTCTTAAAGCATTAACTGATCGATTGCCACAATAGCCACGACAACCCCTGGAGCCAACAAGGAACGCATTCAACGCACCCGGAGAATGTACTTCAGCGGCACGGGCCTACATGGACCTGATCAAAGAAGCGATAAACGACATACACGATCTCCTCATCAAGATGACATCAGATATGAGCGGTCCTGTCATGGAGACTTCTACACTGGGGACTGATCCTTACAGCGATCCTCCTCAAGTCAATAGTTTCACTATGAACCAAAGACCGGTGGATCAGGAAGCGGATTCAGTGGAAGGTTTATGCGAACTCTTACACCTCTCGAAGAATCAGCGGGCGAAGACGTTTGTTGCAATCAACCAGAGGGAGGTCACAACCGGGCCCTACATATTACTGCATGCATCAAGGATTCAGAGTTCAAGAGATCCCCCATCGACACATGAGCGTCTTCAAATGTGCTTACCCCCAAGACTCTCAGGACAACCAAGGTCCTCCCATGCAAGATAGTACGGCAGCCTACCACAATGACAGACTTTGAAGAAAACCAGACTAGCACATACGAGATCGTCCCTTCAACATATCACCAGTGCCTGAAGACTATGCTGAATGAAGAAGTCGTCCGTATTCCTGCATCATCGTCTCCATACGCACCAATACGCGGGGTGGAACTGTTCGAACCGAGGGAAGCTCCACAGGAAGAATCAGACAAGGACCATTGCATCTCACTCCCCACATGGGCGTCAATCCAGGAGGAGGACCGAATCGCATCATTGAGGGCTAAGCCCCACGACGCATCTTTGCTGAAGAAACATTCATCTTCATCCGGTGAAGCCGAAACCCATATTCACACCAAGAGGGAACAAACTTTTGTGGCGAGTCGTGACCAGAAAGGGAAAATGGTATACCGACACTGCCATTATCAATTAGCAGGAGAGATTGTTACCCAGTCTCTCCACCCAATGGAATGCTACAACAGCAACGAACCACAAGAACAAGTGCTAGATGATCCACAACATCTGCAAGATGGCGCCAACTCCACAACTGATGAGATTGAAATCGTTGAGGAATCTCCTAGGCCTATCTCCATCAGCTCAACCTTGTGTACGGATGAACGACTAAGCTCGTGGAACTTCTCAAAGAGTACCAGGACATATTCTCTTGGAGGTATGAAGAAATGCCGGATTTAGATGAAAATTGGCCACCCATCATCTATATGTCATACCTGGATCCAAGTCGGTTAAGCAGTTGCAGTCAGACACGAGGAAAATGGACAGATCAGGTGCTGCATGGATTTCAGAGACTTGAACAGATGCTGCCCCAAAAACGATCCTCCTCTACCTAACATCGACATGTTAGTAGATACAACCAGCGGACACGGCATGTTCTCCTCCATGGATGGATGTAGCGGCTACAACCATATAAGGATGTACGAGCATGACTCAAGTAAGATAGCTTTTCGAACTCCTCTCGGGAATTTTTATTATACTGTACTGCCATTCGGTTTAAAGAATGCCGGGGCAACGTATCAATGCTCTATGGCGGAAATCTTCCACTGGAGTCAATACCTCAAGGGAGCAGCCTCAAGGAGATAACGATGTCCACGCGTCATATCGAGAAAGATCCGGGCGAGTCACTCTATCATACAGTGGTGCATGTCTATCGTTCTATGTTGGAGAATCTGCGCTTTTGGTCATCCTCTGGAGATGTTGAACGCTCATCTACAACAGCATCTGCCTTGCTAGAAAGAACCAGTTTCGCTGAAGCAGTAAGAGGAAAACCACCGAGATACAACATCCTGCACGCCCACTCCAACTCCAGTACCGCATACACAACTTCCACAATGATGAAACAACGTCCAAGATATTCCATATCTGTATCGACGGCAGAAACATTAAGAGACGCTTTCATTCTCCCATAGAAGTAGTTGTGTTACCAAAGGAGTGTGACTGGGGACTTCTTAGCGCGTTGTCCATCTCAAACATGGATGCAATGACGCTATCATTATGATTCCAAGATGTTCAAATAAGAGTATACACTCAAGAGAACAGGCATATTGTCAAAGATTGGTGATATTCCTGGATGTCTATGAAACACAACGTAGTAAAGACGGCCTCATGAAACCAGTGTGACAACATCTATCAAGTCGAAGGCTCATTGGATACTCGTGGGCAGGGGACTGTCTCCCTCTTTTTCATTCCAGAGGAAACATCAAGAAGTTACCGGTTCCATCATGCTTCTCCCTCTAATAACGAGAGACCGCCAAGTTCGTGCCCGTAGCTGTCACGCCCCTTCCTGCCAGTATCTTCTGATCACAGCTGCAGCTAAGAACCGTTGGTCGTTTGTTGATACCAGTGACCGAGCTTCACCACAGCAACAACTACTACGAACATAGGTAATTCGAACTTCTGCATATTTTATTTTCCCATGGAGAAGTAATAGAGCTACGGAGGCAAGATGGCGATATCTTTATGATAAACCCAACGACCATACAAACCATGTAAACCACGCTTGGGGACTGAGGCTCGGCATGAAGTTCCTTCACCGTCAGTCAAGGACTTCTTTAACACGAGAGAGATGGTCAATCAAGAAACATGGAATTCGCAAGGGTAAATCAAACTGAAGAGGAAGCCACTTCAACGCTCCCTCCAGCAGGAGCTGCTTCAATGGTATATTCAGGAGCCGCCTCAACGCTCTCTTCGGGACCCACGTTCGCTTCAGAATCCTGCTTCAATGCTATATACAGAAGCCTCCTCCACGTTCACTCCATAAGATGCTTTAACGCTCTCTGCAGGACCCACATTCACATTTGAGCACACAAAGTTCATTTTTGAGCAAAGCAAGCACGCGGTGGGTCCCACCTTCGAGCAGGAAGCAAGGCCGGTGTTTGGTCAAGCTAGTTGGGTCGGTGTTTGGTCGAAGTAGCAAGGATGACACTCTAGCAAGAACATAAACCGTACGAGCAAAGCAAGCAAGGCTGGTATTGGGCCACGTTAGCAAACAAGGCCGGTGTTGCCCAAGTCCGCGAAGATGGTATTGGTCTAGATCGCAAACCTAATATCTCGTCATGCAAGAAAGACTGATATCACGTCATGCAAGTAGGCTTGTATTGGGTCACGTCAAGCCGGTATTGGTCAAGGCCGATCAAGGTCACAAGGCTGGTATTGGGCCACATCAGTAAAAAAGGCCGGTGTTGGTCGAGTCCACGAAGCCGGTGTTGATCAAGGTCATAAGGCTGGTATTCGAATGAAATAGGCGCACACAGCAGGGCCGGTTTTCAGTCGAAGCACATGGCCGACGTTTGAAGCATGTACACGGTGGACCCGTGTTTGATCGAAGCATGCACATCTGCCCAGGTGCGAAGAAAGCATGCTTACATCGGGTCCCACATTCAACCAAAGCAGGCACAATAAGCCCACGTTCGATCAAGCAGGCGCATGATGAGTCTCACGGTTGTGCGAAGCAGGCCGAACCACATGCCTATCAAACATGTGCAACATGGTGACGTTTGGTCGAAGCATATACATGGTGGGGTCCACATCCGTCCATGGTTACACGCACGGTTTTCTATGGGAAGGGGAGTATACAAGTTCTATTCCCTTCTTGGATCGAATACTCGAATGAGGAAATCGGTCCTACCAAGGTCGTCGTCACACCTGGCGTACTCCCACGAACGAAGCAGTCACATCAGCCCCACATTCGAGCGGAGCAAGCACGAAGAAGGCTCTCGACAGAAGCAGGAATAGCAAGGTCGATCGAAGCAGGCAAGACTGACATCATGTTAGGGGAACTCTTGCCTAGACGCCTCTTGAACGTGACATGCTCCAAGGACAGGACGACCCGTCTCTCCTGGTAACATCTAACTTTGTCTCATAAGTTTTATCTGTATATGTCACAATCTAATGCCTACCCCGCAATAGTGTAACCATTATGTGCTAGGCAGGGGACTTAATGTTGATGGTGGATTTTAGTTCAGGGCTAAAATTGTAAAACCAAATTTATGCACTGACAAAGGATAAAGCCACTGATAAGTGATGAATACTTCTTCACTTCGCTAATTTACCTAGTGTTGATGGTGGATTTTCATTTTAAGGCTAAAACTGTGAAAGCCCAAATTATGCGCTAACATCCTGCAAAGGATAAAGCCACTAATAAAATGGTGAATACTTCCTCACTGTAAACTTATAGAATTATCAATGTATGCATGACCAGCCTTGTATTTCCTGTACTGCTCCACTCTCATTATTGGTGCGACATGACGACTGAGTGTTTCTCTCAGAAGAGCAACACGAATTTCCAAGCTTTAATAATGAAGCACATACGAAATACCCGTACAGGCTGCAATTCTCGGAGTGTTATACTAACCCGATCGAGCATCTGGACTGTCTACGATAGTCTTGGAAATAATCACGACCACGCAAGTCGGCCACAAAGGTGCAAAGTCACGCCTGACAGAATAATCACCAAACGCCAGCCCAGAATGGATATCCAGACTGGTGTGGAGCATCTTGGAAAAGTTTGTGCGCACAAGACCGCATACGGCAGTCTCAAATTCATCACGACCGTCCAACTTCACCAACATGGTTGGACGGCGTAGATTATCCCATGACCGGTTAGGCAAAGCTTGTCATATACACCGGCGGACCTTCTTCCTACCTGCATGACCGACTCTTCCATAACCTGACCAGATTGCAATATACGATTTTCCGAAGTTGGGTCAGCGTGGAGAATTGAGGGTCGCAGAAAAGTCCATTAAAAACCTAAAATTGATCACGACCATCCTACTTCACCAGCATGGTTGGATGGCTTAGATTAACCCTGAGATGGTCGGACAAATACCACCGCATTCAGCACCGGCCTAATAAGTGCCCACACAATCGGCCTCTCCAGATGAGGTATATAACATGTATTTTCGGTTAGCTAAACTAGCTAACACGCGGCCGGCCAAAAACCCTAATTAGAGTTTGTGTCGCAAATCGATCACGAGCGTCCATTTTCTCATGCTCGAATGAAGGGTCCAGGAATAGACTAAGCAGGTCCGGTAAGTATAAACACGATCATTGTGGGCCCATCTATTTCCACACCCGATCGGCCAAGGCATACCATGACTGGTTTCCTCGATTCGCACGCCCAAACTAGGCGTGGTCACACTTCCCAATTGCAAACCAATCTCGACCACTCAAATTCGCCGGACAAATTGAGTGGCTTAGATCATGTTTCTATGGGACAATAAGGTACAGACGTGTACACCAGACCGCCGTATGCACGCCTGACTGATCGGCCAAGACCGACCAGGCTTGGTCGTCTCGAAACACGCGCCCGAAGTAGGCATGACGCGCGGCCTTTGCGGCATGAGATTTCTGTCGCAAATCAATCTCAGTCATTCCTCTTTGCCTGAAAAATTCAGTGGTATAGATTGCACCTTCATGAGACAGTGAGGTATAGGCGCCTACGCCAGCATGCCGTCTACACACATGCCCGATCGGCCCTGCCAAATATGTCTCCCACGCTTGGATTCGACCAAGCTAAAGGTTGGTGTTTGAGCACCTCCTAAACCCTAATCCAACGGTCGCAGATGTAGGTCGCAATCCATCTAGTCCGTCCAACTTCACCAGCTTAGACGGAAAACCTAAGACAGGAATTAGGCGACCAATGGGGCATCACCACAATCACCGTCCACCACTCTTCCGCACAAAGTGATCGGCCAAGTCAGGACTTACCTGTACAGCCTCCAAACGATCACTCGAAAATGGATAGACATGCATCTATTTTAAGACGCTTAATCGTGACTTACTCCGTTAAGCCTTAAAACAGCGATGCTTCATACATGCTGATTATATTCGATGCATTACCTGCATAGAATACACATGATATTTCACAAATATCGACTTCCTAAATAACTTAGTTATTTAATCTAGCATCACATGCTACCTTTTATGGGTCCCACGATCCACACACTCGATACATTAATCATGTCATAAACTGGGGGATACATACTGGGTATTGGTCTGGCAGTTTACAGCGTGCAGCGCACAACGCGCCATTACAAGTATGTGTCAGGAAGACATGGACGGTTAGTGATGATGGGAGAAGTGGTCAAGACTAATCGGGTGACACTAACACACGCAACTCCACTACTCCATCACTCCACTTTCTCCACTTCCCATGAGAGACATGGGTAAGGCTCAATGACTTGTATAAATAGGTTCTCCTCCCTATTTCAAAACAACACAAGAAAACATAAACCAAGTGTTGATACAATCGTATTCAAACACCAGAACTGATAGCTTACATTATGTAAGCCAGCTCAGCTTTCTGATAAAAGTCATACACAGCCAACACCTTCTTCGCTTTCCTCCCTAAGATCAACCCCATCTCCTTCACTTTGTGACCGAAGCAAATCTGGAACGACCATTTCTTGGTTTAGGCCAGAGTTGTACAAATTGATTTCTCGAATCACAAGCACTCCCGTGCAGTGCATTTGTTTAGGGTTTAGATTCATTTCTCATCCACGTACCCCAAATTACCAAAACCGGCAGAAATAGTTTTCACCCATAAACACCAACCTATACGAATTGAATCCAATGGATGATTAAGCTAATGTACCACCAAGATTTAATGGGACAAATTAGCCATTATTGAAATCTGCTATTATATATTTTCTTCAAACCCGAGATTTTAATACTTGGCTATTAATCAAAGAAGGATATGAACGACCAAAAGTGGAATATTCAGAAACGGAGTTTAAACGCTTATCGTTCTATACGTATGAAGAAAGAGATCTCGCAAAGCAGAATTCAGATGGTTTAAATTCCATAAAATACATGCAGTGAGTCATGATATTTTATATCATGTCTCTTCATGTGAAACTTCTAAGGAAGCATGGGATACTCTTGAGACTGTATTTGAAGGGAATGATTCAGAAAGAGAAGCTCATCTTCAATCCCTCTCTTCAGAATGAGAATTCCTTAGAATGGATGATAACGATACCTTCGAGGAGTTTAATGCTGAACTTTCTGAGATTGTCAATGCTTCTTTGTCACTTGGAAAGACTATACCTGAAAAGGAAATAGTATGCAAGATTCTCAGATCGTTACCATCCAGATACGAGTCTAAGAAACATGCTATAATATAAGCTAATGATATTTCTATACTTTATCGAAGATATCTTGTAGGAAAGTTAAAGATCTTGGATAAAGAAATTCTGCTGAAGAACAGAAATGTTGGATCTAATGTCTCAGATAATACTAATCAATCTTCGAAAGAAGTAGGTATTAATCAGACTGAGGAACGTTGTCAAAGGGATAAAACACTTGTTGGAAAAGAGCTTGACTCAACAATTGTACTCCTAACACAACAGATTAAGGATGTTTTATTGAAAAATTAATCAAGTCCTGATGTATTATCTTTTTGTCACGAAAAAGGTAATGGAGAAATCCAATGTTTCTAGTGTCATAGGTTCGAACATATGGCAAAATAATGTTCTAGCAAAAAGGCTCAGAAGTGCAACAAGGCTTATGTTATTACTGATAAGTTCTTTATTTACATGTTTTGAGTTTCAATTCCATACTGATTTTAGCTACATTTCTTGCATATTATCTGGTATAATGTTTGTTTTCTAGTTTATGTCTTTTATTAGGTGAATCATCCGAAAAGAAGTGGAAATAGCTACAAAAGTGAAATTTACATGTGGAGAAGGGACAAAGACCAAGTGAAACTCCGGAAAGAAGTCGAAGCCAACGACAAAAGAATGAGGTCAATCCGACGTCGTATGAAGAAGCTATGGGCGAAACGATTAGTTAAGCTTATCGGTTGTGCGAAACTGACAGTTGAACAGGAAGTGCTAAAGGCAGACGCTGGAATGACTAGGGGGAGTCCGCATTCATATATTTTATAAAGGCACCTGGAGTTTTATTAAGGGAAGCTACGTACAAATGCTAAAGGCACCAACACCTTCAGCTAAGGGCACCACTACCATTATCTTCTTTGTTTTCCGGTGACGACCAGTTCAGGCGTTCAGTATTGTGTTAGTGGATGTTAACCAAGGGGACTTAATGAGTTACATCGGATAGAGGAGCTTGGTTGGAGGATAAGTTAAGAATTTTATAACGACGATGAAGAAATGATGGAGTATGTGGGCTGTCATTTGTTGAATGTGTTAGAGAAAATGAGTTTTATTGTTAGTTATACAGTGAAAAAGTGGGGGCACAACAACCACACCCAATATTTCGCTTAGCAATCTGTATGGACAAAATCCAATATACTTTCTAGAGAATCCACTAGACAGTCAGACTCAATCTAGATAAAAAAGTATATCAAAGAGTTTATATCTCAATCTCTCGATTTGATATATACTCAAGCAAATAGAAATCTGCGAGTCTTTATCAAATACTAGAGAGATAACTTGGATGGTACCAAAGATCAATATCCAAGTGTCAATCAATTTAAATCAACAACCAAAAGGTCGGATATTCTAATTGATTGAACAACGCACAACCTGTGATATTTCAATTATATAAACAAATATAATGCGGAATAGAAATAACACAGACACCAGAATTTTGTTAACGAGGAAACCGCAAATGCAGAAAAACCCCGGGACCTAGTCCAGATTGAAAACACACTGTATTAAGTCGCTACAGACACTAGCCTACTTCAAGCTAACTTCGGACTGGACTGTAGTTGAAACCCAATCACTCTCCCACTGATCCAAGGTACATTTGTACTCCCTACGCCTCTGATCCCAGCAAAATATTGCGCACTTGATTCCCTTAGCTGATCTCACCCACAACTAAGAGTTGCTATGACCCAAAATCGCAGGCTTTGACAATAAACAAATCTGTCTCACACAGACAAGTCTATCAAAGGATCAATCTGTCTCCCACAGAAAAATCCTAAAGTTTTTGTTCCGTTTTTTGATAATAATCAAGGTGAACATGAACCAATTGATAATCCGGTCTTATATTCCCGAAGAACAGCCTAGATTAATCAATCACCTCACAACAATCTTAATCGTACGGTAGCGAAACAAGATGTTGTGGAATCACAAACAATGAGACGAAGATGTTTGTGATTACTTTTTATATCTTGCCTATCGGAGATATCAAATCTCAAGCCAATCAATCTGATTGTACTCGTACGATAGAAGATGCAAGATCAGATCACACAACTACGATAAAAGTAGTATCGGTCTGGCTTTACAATCCCAATGAGGTCTTTAAGTCGTAACCTGGTTTCAGAAGAAGAAAACCAAATGTTAAAGTAGAACCGACTCTAGTACGCAAACTAGTATCACACGTAAGGTGTGGGGATTAGTTTTGCATAATACTAGATGTCTCCTTTATATAGTCTTTCAAATCAGGGTTTTGCCTTGGTAATAAAGCAATCAATATTCACCGTTAGATGAAAACCTGGTTTAGATTCAAGCTAATATTTCTCAACCGTTAGATCGAAAACTTAGCTTGTTATACACACATAAAATGCACGCTTCTAGGTTTGTTAACCGTACCCAAACGTGTACATTGTTGGTTCAATAATAGTTAAACAAAAGGTTATCCAAATGAGCATTTCATATCAACCATGTTCTTCTTCACTATAACTAGTTCAAATGACTCAAATGAACTAGTTAGAGAGTTGTTCAATTGCAAGGAAATCTTATGTAACTACACAAGGCACAATTGAAGCAAAGATGATTTAATTCACTTGAATCGGTTCATGAACTTTTATAACCACGATTTGCAAACTGCATTCCTTAGTCTTTTTAAAGTTTAAGTTTAGAAATCATCTTCATATATATAACCTTCTCAAGTTCGAAGACTAGGTTCGCGGACTTAAGACACCGGACAGAGTTTACAAACTCCAGCAGAAATTCTCGGGATGAGAACTTTTCCGGTTCGCGGACTGGGTTCGCGGACTTAGCTCATGCAAGTAGTTTGTCAACTCCAGCAGAAATTCTCGGGTTTGAGAACTTCGGAAGTTCGCGGACTTGGCACTTGCCATTCTTCCGGTTCTCTTGATCAACAAAGTTCGAAAACTTTGGTTCAAGGAATATGACTTATTCATAAATGTGTTTCCACAATAATGCTTATGTCCATCATTGGTTATGTAATCTAAACTCTCATTCCAATCATTGAAACATTCTTAGTGTTAGAGCATAGCTCGGTCAACCTCGCATGCGTTGCTATCTCAACCATATTTGTCAATGTTAGTGATCAAAACTATAAGTCTTGATTTCTAGCCTACATAGCTAAGTCTCGGACTAGGATAGAAAAGTGTAGTTGAGCTCGAGGACTTCATGGAGATTCATCATACAACGACGAAGATCTATACAAGGAACCGTGGAACTTCATCAACAAAAAGGTATGTGGAGACTTGAACTTATCTATCACTCAAAAGTCTGTCTCTTCCATCTCCTAATTCTTATGAGATAAAAGTCGTATGCTATATAGACTAGATCATACACATTTGATATTTCGAGACGAGTATATCTCGCCTATCCATATCTCGAAATCATGTGTTGGTAAAGCGTTTCGCTTTGATCAAGTTTATCTTCACCTAGTGACGAAAGTCATGAAAAGTTTCAATCACTTTGAGAATTGCTCTGACGTGAATCGGTCTGTGAATAACGGCTACATAGCGTCCTCTGAGAATGTCTCAATGATTGAAATTAGAGTTTAGATTACATAACCATGTATTCCTTGAACCGAAGTTTTCGAACTTTGTTGATCAAGAGAAATCGGGAGGATTGTGGAATTGGCTTGCCAAGTCCGCGAACCCAGTCCGCAGACTCAGTCCGCAAACTGACCAATTTCTCGCCGAGAATTTTTGCTGGATTTTCCAAAACTCGTTTGTGTGCTAAGTCCGCGAACTCAGTCCGTGAACCCAGTCCGCGAACTGGCGGAAGTTCTCTTTCCGAGAATTTCTGCTGAGTTTGGAAAACTCAACCGATTAACTTAAGTCCGCGAACTTGTTTGTGAACTTAAGAGGTTATGATCTAAAGATGTGCTCTGAACATGAAACTTAAATTACTAAGAAATGCTTTATGCAAACCGTGGCTATAAAGTTCATGAGCCGATTCAATCGAATCGAATCATCTTTGTTTCAATTGTGTCTTGTGTAGTTACATAAGATCTCATAGCAATTGAACAAATCTTTAACTAGTTCATTTGAGTCAATTGAACTAGTAATGGTGGAGAAGAACAAGGTTAATATGAAATGTTCATATGGTTTACCTTTTTGGGTTACTATGTTGAACCAACATACACGTACACGTTTGGGAATGGTTTTCACGAACCCAGTAAATGTTTACCAAAATGTGTGTGACAAGCTAGGTTTTTCGATCTAACGGTTGAGAAATATTAGCTTGAATCTAAATCAGGTTTTCATCTAACGGTGAATATGGATTGCTTTGTAACCAAGGAAAAACCCTGATTTGAAGGCTATATAAAGGAGACATCTAGCATTGTGCAAAACTAATCCCTACACGTCTGTGTGCTACTAGTGCGCCCGCTAGAGTCGATCTCCATTAACCTTTGATTTTCTTCTCTAAAATCAGGTTAACGACTTAAGGACTTCATTGGGATTGTGAAGCCAGACCGATACTACTTTATCGTAGTTGTGTGATCTGATCTTGCATCTTCTATCATACGAGTACAATCGATTGATTGACTTGAGATCTTGAGAGTTCTCTGATAGGCAAGATAAAGAAGTCACAAACATTTTCATCTCACTGTTTGTGATTCCTAGAAAATCCGCTTGTGTAGTCAGGAAGGATTGTAGAGAGGTGATTGATTAATCTAGGCTGTTCTTCGGGAATATAAGACCGGATTACCAATTGGTTCCTGTTCACCTTGATTTATCAAAAGACGGAACAAAACTAGGGTTTATCTGTGGGAGACAGATTTATCCTTTGATAGACTTTTTTGTGTGAGACAGATTTGTTTATTACCAAGTCTGCGATTTTGGGTTGCAGCAACTCTTGGTTGTGGGTGAGATCAGCTAAGGGAATCAAGTGCGCAGTATCCTGCTGGGATCAGAGGCGTAGGAGTGCAACTGTACCTTGAATCGGTGGAAGACTGATTGGGGTTCAATTATAGTCCAGTCCGAAGTTAGTTTGCAGTAGGCTAGTGTCTGTAGTGGCTTAGTACATTGTGTATTCAATCTGGACTAGGTCCCGGGGGTTTTCTGCATTTGCGGTTTCCTCGTTAACAAAATTTCTGGTGTTTGTGTTATTTCTTTTCCGCATTATGTTTTATATAATTGAAATAATACAGGTTGTGCGTTCGTGATCATCAATTGGAAATCCAACCTTTGGTTGTTGATTGATATTGATTGATCCTTGGATATTGGTCTTTAGTACCGTCCAAGTATTCCTTGTATTTGATAAAGACTCGCTATTGTTTTTAGCTTGAGTAAAAATAAAATCAAGAGAGAGATATTAACTCCTTGAGATACTTTTATCTAGATTGAGTCTGACTGTCTAGTTGATTCTCTAGCAAAGTATTTTGGAGTTTGATTATACAGATTGCTAAGAGAAATATTGGGTGGTGTTGTTAGACCCCCGCTTTTTCAATTGGTATCAGAGCAGGCAAACACGTTAAAGACCTTATAAGTCTGTGTTTGTAGCGATCTGATTATGGACGAGTCTATCTCTAATAACGTATCAGTTCAGAAATTACCAGATGATTCTAAAAGCTTGGCTTCACCTGAGAGAACTATCACATCTAAGTCAATATCCAAACATTCTCTTGATGTAAAAACTGTTGATTGGGAAACTCTCCTAGAAGAACAGTTGGATGAACTTTATGACGAAGGTGATTCAGATATTAATAGAGATGTTGATGAGGAAGTCTCAGAGTATGTTAAATTTTTGGATTCGTGGAATATGAAGAATATTACAACTTCTCATGTCACACCTCTTCTGACTCCTCTCTGTCGAGAAAATAAGAAATTGAGAAGATGTTACGCATGTGTTTATTTTTCGAATCGTTCTACCGAATCGATCCTCAAGGATTCTGAGGAAAACCTACATATGAAGTCACTTGAATGTGATAATCTTTATCAAAAGTACTTTTTGTTGGAAGAGAAACTTGCAGAATCTGAAGCAAGGTTTAACTCCCAGCAAACAAGTTTTGACGACAGAGAAAGCGCTTATCTCACTCGAGAAAAACGCCTTGAGGCTGATTTAACTGCTGCTTTTGATAAAATCAAGATGTTGGAAGATGACTTGAAAAAGTTCAATACTAGTTCAAGAAAATTAACCACTATGCTAGGAGCAAGTAAAAATCATCGTGATACACGAGGATTGGGCTATAACGGAATAGATGCTCCAAGTACTAGCAAAGAGGTAAAATTTGTCAAGGCTAGTGATTCTTCTCAACAAAAGGTTTCCACTGATGGAAAACGTGAAATACCTTCTCCGGCAGTTAAGTTTCAAAAGAGCAAAGTTTATCAACCTCCAAAGTTAGCACACACGGATCGAGGTAAGAACATTCCTTATGTTTGCCACTATTGCGGAAATAAAGGTCACCTGGAAAGGAGATGTCGTTTCCGTATAAGGAATGAGAAACTTCATGATGTTCTTGTTTGGGCATCACAAGAAGTTATGAAACCAAGATCATACGTTAAGACTGATCCTCTTAAAGTTACAGGTTGTAATTGTCCAACCTTTATGCAAAGGAATCAGTCTATGATATACCTAGATTTGCCTATAAACATCGTACGAATCTTTTTCATAATTGTAATGGTTATCAAAAGGATAACTTCGTAAAGACGAAGACAAGATCCGATGCTCCCAATTGGAGAAAGACTAACTTGCAAAAGAATAGTAAATCTAATTCTCTTTCAAGAATTCTAGAAGAGAGTGATGGGAAGAAGGTTCTGACTATTCCTAAACACACTCAGAAGTGGATACCGAAGAAAGATAATGATGTTTTGAGTGTGAAAAGGAATGATCTCCCAGAAAACTCCATGACTATGGAAAAGGCAGTATCCATGATGTTGGAACTTAACAAGTTTTTTGTAAAAATGGAATTGGATGTGAAAGGTTCTAAAAGTGATCTCTTTCATGATAATCCAAAGGTCACTTGTGGTGAGAAAGACTTTGTGCACCCTGACGCAACTTGATTGTGTTGGAAGTGCATCCTCACCAAGGAATTCCCTGCTTTGTATACAGTGAGGGAAGCACAAGAATTGGGGCACACAGATTATGTTCGGTAAGGAGGTAGAATTCGATTGGATTCATCTAAAAAGGTATGTCTATAAACTTGAGCAAGATTTGTACCTTCATTTTCTTAGAATACTTATAATAATCTTGCTTATCGTTCATTTCTACCTAACTTGATTTGTATTTAAGGTTCTTAAATGTTTAGGTTCAAAAACAATAGTTCGGGATGTTTGGACTACATGGTACACATACCAAGTATGCATAACAGCATTTAAAATCAAAATCCAGGGGTTTAAGTTCGCAAACCCGTATGCATACTTGACGTCGATATTCGGTAAATTTGTTTTGGCCGTAACTTCTTCGTCCGAACTCGGATTTACCTCATTCTTTTTGAATTCTCTTCCTTATTGAATTCCCTTCAAAATGGAGATGAGAATTGTTGAATTTGGATGAGTTAATATTGGTATTTGTCATGTCTCTTATTTTTTTAGTGTTTGCTCCGTTTCGTGGCACTTGTTCCATTCTCTTGGACTTGGGCACTGGGATTCTTGGAGAAATACTATTTTAAGCTATTTTGTGGTTGTTACAAGAGTGATGTTGGTGAATCACAAATAAGGAAGTTCGAGAATGGGTAGTAATTCACATTGCTATATATTCTTGAGTGTTCACAATCATCTCATGTGAACTATGGTGCATAGTCGTCAATGACTTTGTACGTTCTTCTTTGTTAAGGAAATCTTTTTATACGCTTTTGGTAACCACTCTTGGTATAAATACGTGCGAAAAAGATTGATTCTACCTTCTAAGGGAAAAGATTGTTATTGTAGTATTAATCTGTTTGATTTTGAAGTATTGCAATATTTTTATGGGATATGTATTGTTTGCGTCCGTGAACTTGAAGGTTCCATATGCAGTCAAAAGTAAAGTCGTTCATGAATCGGTATTCGTATTGATGAAAGGACGAATGGACTTTTGACATATACAAAAGTTATGCCTATGCAGTCATGTATTTGATGGAAAATAGGATAAAATCTTTTGTTCGACAAGGATAAAGTCTATTATGTCGTTATGATGGAAAATAGAATAGATCCTTGTATGTTATCCACGGTATTTATCTTTATTGATCCATTTTATTATGTTTTACCGTGAAGGCTCCATTGTGTGTCTTATGTTGAGCACCTTACAACTAAGTCGATTTACTTTGGCTTTGTTGGTTGTTCCATGAGATGTTATATGTCGAGCATTAGGAACTAAATTAATCAACTAGTTTGGTTATTTAGTTAGTACTCCATAAGTTGTCTTTCTTATGTTGAGTACATGTACGGTTAAGGTTGTCATATTATATGATGAACTTAGTCGGGGTTCCATAAGTTCTTTTATGTTGAGCCCAAAATAATTAAATTGATTACTTCGGTGATTGGTTTGGTTATTTGTATTCCAATTAGATTAATTATAGGTTCTCTTATAATTAATCTAGTTGAGTTTTCATATATTCCACAAGTTCTTGTGTTGAGTATATGAAAGGATACACTATCATGTTCTTTGGTTAATATAGTCATATATTCCGTAAGGTTTTCCTTATGTTGAGTATTTGAACGGTTAAGTTAGTCATCTCCATATGATTGACTTAGTCATAGCTCCGTGAGTTTACTTATGTTGAGCACCTTCAATTAAATTGATCACTTTTGTGGTTTGATTTAGTTGCGTATTCCAATTGAATTAATCATAGGTTTACTTGTGGTTAATTTGGTTAAGTTTTGGATATAGAAAATCATTCTCATTGGTTTTTGGTGTCCAAATTAAAAAATCCTTCTTTTCATTCGAAATTAAGGTCGCTCTTGTTGTTCTCTCAGGAATGACATCAAATGGGGGAAAGTTCTTTTGGACTTGTGCTTAATGGTAATATCTTGCGGGGAGTGCGGCTGTGGAATTTTATAGGGGTTATCTTGTATCTTAAAACTCCTTGATGAATGTTGTTAGCTTCGGCTATTAGATTGCATCTAAATTAAGTTGGTATGTATTTTTCTTTTGGTCATGAAATGTCTCTTGTGGAAATTTCATTATGATCTCATTCTTGTACCTTTGCCAATTTTATTGACAAAAAGGGGGAGAAATATTGTAGTTCACACTACAAATACATATGTGCAGATGGTGGATTTTCGACAAAGGGTAGAATTGTAAAACTGTACTCCAAATTCGGTAACCGGATGAGTATTGAGACTCATGTCTCTCATTAAAGCATGAAAGATCATGTCATAAATCTCTGACTGAGAAGGCTGTCTCTCAGAGTACGTGTAGATGTGTAGTCTCTCAGCTGAGGCCACTGCACATCTCATGAATACTGAGCAATTTCGGTAATTACTCCGGATCCGGCAATCGGATGAGTATCGAAACTCATGTCTCTGTGCATGAAAGCTCATGCCACCTCTGATGGAGAAAGTCTCTCAGAGAAGATGAAGATGTGCAGTCTCTCAGCTGAGGCCACGGCACATCTCATACTGTATAGAATCGAAAGATTGGGCGGCTCCTAGACAACATGTCTGCTAGTATAGAGCGACAACGTCTTCGGGATGTAACCATATTTTCCCCGACTATGCAAGAGGAATATGACACTCCAGCAAGTTCATATTGCTCAACCTTCAGATAATTATTGCTCCTAGACAGGAAGCCCTTCTAGTATAGAGCCGATAATTAATTATCTTAAATCGTTTGAATATCCAGCAATATTCTACGGGCCATCGTCTGAATATCCAGCAATATTCTACGAGTTGTCAATTAATCGGCTGAATATTCAGCAATATTCTACGATTCCTCGTTATATTTCGTTACTTCAATCTGTGGTTCTTCCCAGCAGAATTCCACAGGTTAGTAATAAATATTCAACGAAACAGGCATCTAAGCATCGAATAAGCCCTGACAAAAATGGTGCAAGTGTACTTAACAAATAATGCACAGACCAGCATTTTGAATGCGCAAACGAACATTTCGGAAAACACGAATGAACGAGGAACCTATGCAAAATAGGAAGGGAAAATAGTAAAAATATTAGCAGAGGCGCCAGGGGACTGGGCTCACCAACCGGCCGGTCATGCCGTGACCAGTCCCACGCCCAATTTTATATTTTTATCATGTTACTAGTTCTCCCTAAAATCATGAAAATTACCTAATTTCATGTATTTTTATCTAAATCACATGATTTTATCAAAAAATAATAAAATTAGGGAAAGGTGTCGCGGGACCGCCGGCCGGCCGATCATGGCTCGGTCGTGGCCGGTCCCACACCTCATGCCCCATTATTTTATTATTTCCTCTTAAATTATGAAAATTCCCTTGATTTCATGAATTTTCCATAAAATCACCTAATTTCATGTATTTATCTCTAAAATCACATGATTTCATCAAAAAATAATAAAATTAGGGAAAGGTGTCGTGGGACCGAGCACCAGCCAGTCCCACACCTCACGTCCCATTATTTTATTATTTCCTCTTAAATTATGAAAATTCCCTTGATTTCATGAATTTTCCTTAAAATTACCTAATTTCATGTATTTTATCTAAAGTTATAGAAAACATTAAAAAATTAGGGAAAACTTGTGGGACCGGGCTTTAGCCAGCCGGCCATGCCCTAGCCGGTCCCACACGCCTATTATTTTATTATTATTTGGTGTTTTGTTTCCTGATTTCATGAAAACTCCCCGATTTCAACAAAATATCTTGGTTTTCAACAAATCCTTTTGATTTTATGAAAGTTAGCTAAAATCATCAAAAATTACATAAAATTGGGAAGAGTGGCTTGAGATCCGCGCTCATGGCCGACCGTCCATACCTTAGCCATGCCGGTCCCACACTCCCATTCCATATTTTATTATTAGTTTATCTCTCATGAGAGTTCCCTAATTTCACCAAACTCTCCAGTTTCATGAAATTTCCCTCAAATCAGAGAAAACACATAAAATCACATAAAACTGGGATAAACATGTGGGACCGCGTCTGTCAGCCGGCCGATCATGCCCTAGCCGTACCGGTCCCGCACCTTGAAATCCCATGTTTTATTTATTATTTACATCATCTCATGTATTTTTGCCGGTTTCAGCAAAACCATGGATTTTGCATATTTTCTCCAAATGTTGCTCAAACGTGCATCAGAAAATATCAAAATTCTCATGACTGAAGCACGGACACTATGGTGACACGGGCACATCCCCATGACCGACCAAGGGTGACCCTGAGGCTTGCAAACAGCTGGTCCCGCATGTTTTAATGATTTTAACCTAATTTGCTCAGTTGCTCATATTAGGTTCGAACTCTTTCCAAACAATTGGAAGTTCGCTCAAACGATCGTCTACTGGTCCCATGACCATCAAGAGACGGTATCATAACCTCTTGGTCGGCCCCTCATATTTTCTACATCAGGTTATATGATTTGTTGCTCACACGAGCATTATTTCAGTAAATGATTAAACCAGCATTTAATCATTCTTTCACCAACTGGTCCTCAAGAGACTTTAGTATTTTTGCTCATTCGAGCATCTGGGCGTTATATGGTGAACCCGTCATCCCATGTAGCCGGTCCCGTGTTGATTTGCAATAAATCATCATTTCGGTAAAATTAGGGTTTTGAATCCAGAGCTCTGCAGAAACGTGATTCTGTGCAGATTCGAACACTCTCGTAATTTTATGTTGATTCCATGATTGATATTCATATTTATTTTGCTCGACCCAGCATTCAGTAACTTAAATTAATATTTTATTTGGTCCAGCTACCAACAATTCACCAAAAGAACAATATTTGCTCGAACTAGCAATATTCGCTCGAACCGGAAATATTTATTCAATTAGCAATATTCGCTCATACTAGCAATATTTGCTCAAATCAAAGAATATTGGTTCAACTACCAATATTAAACAATTTAGCAAACACAGTTTTGCTCGTGTTAGGTTATAATGATACCTCGTCTCAGCAGACACATTAAATTCATGAGTTTTGAAACATTTTCTAATCATATTCAACTCAGCAATAGATGGACTCATCGTCTCATAAAGTCAGCAACTGACTCCACAATCACGAGATTTCAATCGTGTCACATGGGGGGATATTAACTAGGGTTTTGGTCTGGCGGTCTACGGCACGTGTGTTCACCCACGACGAGAATGTGAGCAAGTCGTGCAATCAGTTGGAAGAGTCAGCAAAGTATTGGGTGGAAAGTTAACCAAGTCTCCACACGATGAGTAATTGGTTTTAACACGATTTCCCCATTTCCCACTCTCTGATTCCAGCAACTTTCACACTTCATGGGATCATGGTGTTTTCAACTCCGGCATTATAAAATGTCTCTGAATCTTGATTGAAGAACAGAAGTTTTCGAACATTCGAACAACATTCGCCAAAACGAGCAATTTCTCATCAAAAGTTCATACAGACAATCTTTCGTCTACACGAACTCACAGAAATTAGTCTCAATTGAGCAAAATTCAATCATTCAGAGCATTTTCACGCTGAATTCACAACACACCTACAATCAAGATCACCATTGATCTCACGTATTTCTCAGCTTCCCTCCTACAGATCAACCCATCCTCTCTTGTGACGAATTGACTCTGGAACGGCCATTGTTCTTGGTTTAGGCCAGGGTATTATATATTGATCTCTCGAACTTAAAGCACTCCCTTCTTGCAGTGCATCTGTGTGAGGTTCAACATTTCGCTCGGTTCAAGGAGTCTCTACACGGTCGACTCTTCAATTCTGTAAAAACCAGCAAATCGTTTTTCCCCACTCACAGATTGGCGACCACAGTGGGAGATTAATATCTCGGTTGCAATCTCACGATTTCACAAGATGGCTGGTCTTAGGTCTGGGTTAGTTACAGGTTCCAACACAAACGACGCTAGTACTAGCAACAACAACAATGACAATCAGATTATCCTGGAAACGATTCCGGCCTCCAACACTGACGGTGGTGACATTACTCCTCCTCATGCTGAAGGTCATCCCATGTTCTGTCGACACCCTGAAGAAGTCATAGTAAATCCACCACCTACCATTACTGATCTTATCAAAGTGCAGGAGACTCTCGCAAAGAATCAGACCGACATGGCTACTACACAGAAGGAGCTGTGTAATTATCTCAAAACTCTTACTGATAAGATGACAGAGAAGACTCAAGAAAAGGTAAAAGAGAAGGAGAAATCCTCAGATGTTGCTGATCCTGAAGTAATCCCAATCCATACAGTGGATGATGATGAAACTGGCAAAGCTACAGATTCATCAGCAAATGAACCATCAAATTTCATTACTCGGGAAGACGTGGAGCGCCTTCTGGAGAACCGTGGAAAAGACAAGACATCACATGTCCATCGTCACCAACCTCTTTATCATGCCGCTACGCAGAGGATTCCCATTCCAAAAGGTTACATTTCTCCAACTTTCACTCTGTATGACGGAACTGGCAATGCTCGAGAACATGTCTCTCGTTTCCTCGAAGCCTTGGGAGAGCATGAACATAACCATGTTGTTCGCCTCAAGGAGTTTTCAAAATCCTTGAAAGGCAGAGCATACACCTGGTACAACAACATCGCACCGGGGACTATCAACAATTGGGGAGAAATGATCAACGCCTTCTACAGGAAGTACTTTTTCGTGTCAGAGCAAGTCACTCTCTCTGATCTTGGAAGAATGTTCCAGAGGGTCAGTGAAAATCCCAATAATTACGTGAAAAGATTCAGAGTCCAGGCCCTGGACTGTCATGACCCAAATGTCACAGAGCATCAGCTGGTAGATTTGTGTATCAACGGCATGCTCCCGGTTTACAGAGCTCTATTGGAGAATATTCGATTCCAGACTTTCTCAGAGCTTCACGAAGTCGCGAAGAGATCAGCAACCACTGCACCTGCCCTGTTAGAAAGAGCAAAGTCTACAAAGACTGAGGAATCACGTGACACTCGAGGAAGCAGACGCTTGATCAACAAGCAGTACAACCTGCAACCCTCTGCAAACGTTGCTGAAGGGAGCAAGCGCAAGGCAGAATCCCCGAACAAGCATACTGCAGCTCCTCCAAAGACGCAAAAGAAGGACAAACCAGAGACACAGGCTCCTGGACAACGCACAGATGCTCCTGATGATGCACCTGATTTTCCTCTCCCCATTGGAGAAGTGCTCGAACTATTAGACGCCTGGATCCAAGATGGCGCAATCAAATTTCCATACATCAGGAGAGACCCAACTAAGGAAGACATAGAAAATCCTCGTTATTGCCAATTCCACAGGTTCGTCAATCACCCCACAAGTAGCTGCAAAGTTTTGAAACGCATATTCAGAGAAAAAGTTGAGTCAGGAGAACTTAACCTTGGATCCGAAGGAGTACACAGAGATACTCTTCCTTTCAGGACTTTCTCCATTTCTGAAGCACCAGTCAAGGAAGCGGTTCAGTCATTGATAGAGCATGTCTGTGAATTGCTCTATCTGTCAAAAGCACAAAGGGGAGACATGTTCACAGCTTTGCCACATAGTGACTAGGAAGCGCCTATTGATTCCAGAAGTACCTCCTGAACCTTCAGCCACCGACAAAGAAATGTATAACTGGGGACTGCTCACCACCGTGCATATTAAATGAAATGAATTCAAAAGAGCATTCGTTGATGTCGGCACTGCCGTCAACATCATCCCTTTGAAAACTCTCAGAGCTGCTGGAATTACTTGACAAGAGGCTACTCATGCTCCCATAGAAATCAGGGACCACGAAGGAATCTCCAGAGATGCATACAGCTTCATCATTCTCAAAGTCACAGAGAATTTGGTCTGCACTGAGACCAAGTTTTACATAATTCGAGAAGATCCTGGATATGACATGATCCTTGGAAGAACTTGGATTCATGCTGGAAGGGTAATTTCAAAGCTTTCAACAGCTCTGTCGTCGACAAAGACTCCAAGTTGGAAGAGGAAACAGAGGACACCCCACTGTTCGGGCATCTGGAGGAAGTAAAAACCTTGATGGGACTTACGCAAGAACCTGGGGAAAATCCACATACCTTTGTCAAAAGGTTTCGTGCTCAGGAAAGTCTTATTCCTTTTCGTGCTCCAATATTACCAATGTTCAAATATGATGTTTTGATTCAAGGACTTCTCCCTAAAAACGATTTAGCAATTACCAAAAGTTATGAATGGACAACTTCACGCCGCCAATATTATACCCAATGGTTGGGTTCAGAGCTTCTCCAAGTCGGTCATTCTATCAAGAGGTTTATTGCTAAAGACCTGGATAAGCACGACAGACAGTATGTTGGGTACTCTCTTCTACTTGAGTACCTATACGTGCCACAACCATGGAATCAACAAAAGATATTCAAGACGCGAACTACTAAGCCGAACAAATTCGAGGAAGGGAATTTGGTTCTCAAGGCGGCTAAACGAGATCTCCACTCTGCAAAGGAGCTCCAATTGGGAAGGACCATTTATGGTTGCTAAGTCCATAACTGGAGGATACTACAAGTTGATCAACACAGATGGCAGAACCCTGCCAGTAATTCACGAGAATTGGCTTAAGGCATTTGTCTGAAATTATTAGACATTTGAGATATTGGGCGTTTGAGCACTCATCACGTCTGGATTTGGCATTTAGGATTTTCTTTCGTTGTATTTCAGTTCCTCCAAAACGTTTGCAATACTTGCAATCAGTATTTGAATTCAGCAATTTATCAAAAATTCAGTTCACTTTACTTAAAAGAAAATCTCTATCAAAGTCAAAAGAAAATCCTCATTCATAGACTCAACACCTATCAAAAATCAAAACCCAAATAGATCTCATATCTCTCACAGAAGTTCAGAAATTCATGGGATTATGGAAAGGAAACTAAAGAAAACCATCGAAGAAAGATTTCTGCTCCTCTGCCTCGTCCAAGACTTTTAGTGCCGCCTTTTCCACCTCCAGCTTCTTGGTTAGATCAGCAACTTCATTCATCTTCTACAACACGACATCACTGGTAGGGAAGGGAACATCGCCCTTTACTGCTTTCCTGATAACTTCAAGTCTTTGATGGAGCCACTTCAGATTGAAGCCAAGATCTTCAGCATTCTTCAAGTTGTATTCCCAATCAAAGAGTACATCTTGAGTATCAGCATTTCTGGCAGTAATCCGGATATCATATATGACACGCAAGATAGCCTCCACTTGTTTCGTTAGAAAATAACTGTTTTCTGTATCCCGAGTGACAACAATGTGTCCATACATTTACCACAGTTCCTTGTACATAGCGGCATATCCGATAGGAACGCTAAATCCTTCAACAAGCTGGTGATACAGGAGTAACTCACCAAATGGAGGATCAAAGGAAATCCCTGCAGTCGGATACTCATGCACTATCATCTGGTTCTCAACTACTGGAGCAGCATCGGTGATCATAGAGACAATTTCAGAAGAAGTGGCTTCCACTATTTCGGGTTCGGGTTCCACCGTCTGAGGCACAGTTAGAGTTTCTTCTACCTCCACGGCATCAACGACCAGCGCTTCATCATATTGAGGCACATATATGGAAGTCTTGTCACCGACAACTCCTGGATTGCCCAAACCATCATTACTGGATTCATAATTCCCAACTTCGTTATTCGGCACCTAATGCGAAGATTACATGGGATTAGAATGATTCAAGGATGGAAATCCAATACGATTATAAAATTAAGAAAGTAAGTGAACTAACATCATCTAAGTTCCTTATCATGCATCTAAGACGTGTACAAGTAGCATCAAAGTCATGATACACGTTTTCAAAGAAACTCAGCTGAAGAAATTTTACACTGCCATGTGTTCAATGACGAACTGGGAGAAATTGGTATGAAGTATAGAGTTGGGTCATATACCATTCTTTTTGTATGGAAGTCCTCTACAACATGTCAAAATTTCATGGCAATTGGGCGAACGATCTAGGAGCTGTGGTCAAACAATCGGGCAACATGCAATCTGAAAAAGTTCTGAAAGTCTCCTGGAAGTTTACTATTTCGTCTTTTTCAGGCCCTAAAGGTGGTAAAAACTTAAAAATATTCTATTCAAAAGCTTGGAAATTTCCTGGGCTTGAGGATACATATGCAGATATTGAAAATCCGACTCCATATGAAGATTTTACGGCGTTTTTGGTAAAACACTGGGTTCTGAATTTTCTGACGACGAAGTTCGACCAAGTTTTTTCATATATACACATAGATTCTCATTCATTCATTCATTCATTCATTCATTCATTCACAAATCAGAACTTTCATACTTCTATGAAGAGGGTACAGGGTATATACTTACTTTGGAGGTCTCCGAAGTACTCGAGGAATTATGATCGTCCGTATTAACGACAAGGGGTTCATTACTTCTATTTGGCTCCGAATCTTTGGAAGCGCCTTCATCTATATTCTCAGAGGAAGGTCGAACATCAACACTTTACGCCTCCATGATGACATCCTCCTGGACATATTATCAAGTAATTAGCATCTTCACATGAAACTTTTATGTCCGATGGTAAAGGAAATTACTCACGACGACTTCTTCTTCAACGCTCAAATCAGAAGTCGTCTGCCCAGCAGCAGAGAATCGAAGACCGTCAATACTAGACGGAGTAAAGTCCTGTAACCAAATAACAAATATTGATTTTGAGATCCTGATAATGCGTATGGAAGAAGTCACAGCGAAAAATATCAACAACTCACCAAAAAGGCGACTGGGGACTTTATGGTGTTGGGAAACAACTTGCAATTCTTGCTCCCGCCTTCTCCACCATGGGCAATTGCCTCCGCTTCTGAGAAATTCACTTCAATTCGAGGTCTCACAGCACGACCCTCCTGCAAAAGAAATTGATGTAGTAATTAAAGACGATTATAAGAGTTGTATGAGGAATATGCAAAAGAATACATACTGGTGAACCTCCTGGAGATGTCTTTCGTTTGTCACCACCAGAAATATTCCTGAGTCTAGGACGAGAGGCACTCATCTCAGAAGAAGGGGGATCCTTTACTAAAGGTTGGGAGGCCGTCACATAATCATTAAGACGCTCAAGCTGCTGATCCCAGAATTCCATATAACCTGGAGTCACGTACGTGGTTCGATCAATACAAGGGAACCAATAGGAGCTCCCTTCATCACGTGTGTGATCTAAACAAGTCTTAAGTTATTCCATTGATGGTCTTCTCCTTCTGAAGGTTTGAACACATTGGTCCATACCCATCTGACGGGCGGTTCTGTCAATATTATACTCCTCCACCGAAAAATCTCCATACGCTGCTGATATTATGTGACCGGGAGTACAACTCAGCATGAAAGATCTTTCGCCATCACTCAAATCAGCACCGGATTTCAAATACTTACTTTCTCCAGCATTGAAAGTCTTCAATTGAGAAACGTGAGGAGGAACCACCACCCAAGGACGGAAGTTGAACTCAGACTCATCATCTAATACGTCGATGAAGCGTGTCTTGGACTGAATTTGCTTCGTAGACCAACGCATAATCCTAGCGTTGTCTTTCTCATGGAAGATACGTCGATCATCATCAGTTTTCAGACTTTGTAAGACACTACGGGGAATGGGTGCATAGTTTCCGAAACGCTCCCACATCAGAGCTTGGAGAAACACCATGTTGGCGTAGCAATCAATCTTCATGAAGCCGTTCGAAACACTGGAGTCTACGACTAAAGAGTTCAGGTTAGAATATAAAGAGCCCAAGAATAAGCTACCTAGCGTAAGTTTTTCACCTTGAGCCAGCTTAATAGCGAAAGGAATTACAAACGGCTTCAACAAGGTACCAGCATCTTCAAACACATCCCTAGACATCCATAAGCACAAGAAAGCAGCAATAGACAACATACCGTCGGGTTCATCAAGAGGGATGTCTCGTGGCCCCCAATGTGTCAACCAATGAGCGTAACAACCTTTACCAAAAACCTTGTTGATTCTCTCCATCTCAGTTGTTAAAGTTTTGGAAACTGCTTTCTCTTCCACTGTCCAAAGTTCTTCAGGAAAGTTACCTGTAATTGGAAGATGCAATAAAGCAACTACATCTTCCAAGGTAATAGTGAACTCTCCCCAGCTGCATATAAACGTGTGAGTTGGGATGCACCAGCGAGCAAGAAGAGCTACAATACCTCATGCGTCATGAAAGATATACAAATCTCCATATGTTTGAACGACCCTGGTAATTTGTGCTCTATCCAGCATAGCTCTAACACGAGGAAATCCTAGCATGTGTCTAGACTATCCCGAGAACTTCTCTAAGGGGCGTCGAGAAAGATTGAATTCAATCATTGAAGCCTGGAATAGTCCTCGTTCAAGACAGAATCGAATAGCAGCACGAGGAGCCACCAATTTCTTTTGAGTAACCTTCCTGGGATTGATCAGAAGGCGATATACCGGGGACTTGAGACGATTTTCGGGCTCCTGAACCGCAAAGAAAGCGTCATCTATGTTTGGGACATTCTTGACTCCAGGTGTTTCGTCTTCCTCACCAACGGAAGTCTCATCCGTGCATGTTTCCTCTATGGAGATATCATCATTTGCACACCTTTCATCTCTGGAAGCGTCATTGGCTGGAGAATCAGACATCCTCGCAAAGCTACTGCGAAATCCACACAATGTTTCAGTCATCCGAGAATTCAATAAGATGATGAAATCATGCAAATTAAAAAGCCGGTGTCTACAAACGGTAAATCTTGAACTCTTACCTCTTTCAATTTCACTAACAATAGTGGTTGCAATACAAGAGTTAACACACGAAATCAATTCGTTCCTTGAAACCTGCAATAACGAACAACACTTCATTAGTTCATGAAAAATGATTTTCTCATACAATCATAGACATAATTTTCATAATGTGAACATTCACACAACTGACCTCATGAAATTTACAACAAGACACTATTTCATCGTAAATAAATTGTCTAGTTTGAAGGTTACTCAAAACCCACGTCTTGGTTTTACAAAGCAACAATTAGTGCAATTTGTTCACGTAAATTTTCAGAATTTATCTAATAAGAACAAGTCCATGTGAATAAGATACGTCGTCATGTTTCACGTAAAATATGTCACGGCTATATATATAAAAATCTATTTTCCTTCGTATTAGTGTTTTATTAGAAAAATGAAGGTTTATGCTAGTTTTGTGAAAGCTCACACCTCTTGTGATAAAATACTAGTTCACATGAAAGCTCATAAACAAATTTTTATCACTGGACATAAATTTACATACATAAAATTACATGTATCTATTTTCCTCGAATGAGCATAATCTTTTAAAACGAGGTTTGTTTCGGTTTTGTGAAAGCTCACATCTATTAGGGTAAAATCTTGGTTCACATGAAAGCTCATACACTAAGTTTTATCACTGGACCTAAATCCACATATATAAAAAAAAAATCTCTCATAAATCAGGGATTTTTATTAGTTTTCAAAACTAACGATCGAACGAACATATGTTTAATAAATAAGTGTTTTTCCACAAAAGTCACATCAACATATACCCATGTATATAATTTTAACATGATGGAAGCATGAACATCTCATGAAATCAGCAAAAAAAAAATGCACGTACCTGGTCGGCGCCGGCCGGAATTTGGCCGGACAACGAGCTAACGGCGCCGGTGGGTGGAAGACTGCCGAATTTTCTCCTGCTGCTCTTTCTCGGCGTGAAGATGAGAGGGAGGTGAAGGTGGTGGTCGGTTGTGGGAGAAATTAAAAAAAAAAGAAGGATTTAATTCCTTTTATACCTAATTTTATCTCCAAAAGCTAATTCCTTAAGGATTTCCCTTTTGGGCCTGGCCCGTGAATCCTAAACCAACCAAGGTTCCACCATCGAAACATCGGTTCTACACCAATTTATGTTCACTGGATGATGCTCTATTATGCCGCCGCGTTTCCGCTCAAACCATGGATTGCTCATTCAGTCGAAATCCGGAAATATCTTATCTTATGACTAAGTTCAATTACTTATTTTGTTTATACCTAGAAAATCACCATTCAATGCTGACTGAGGAACATGACTATTCCTCACTAAGCAGGGGACTTAATGTAGATGGTGGATTTTCGACAAAGGGTAGAATTGTAAAACTGTACTCCAAATTCGCCAATCGGATGAGTATTGAGACTCATGTCTCTCATTAAAGCATGAAAGCTCATGTCATAAATCTCTGACTGAGAAGGCTGTCTCTCAGAGTACGTGTAGATGTGTAGTCTCTCAGCTGAGGCCACGACACATCTCATGAATACTGAGAAATTTCGGTAATTACTCCGGATCCGACAATCGGATGAGTATCGAGACTCATGTCTCTGTGCATGAAAGCTCATGCCACCTCTGATGGAGAAAGTCTCTCAGAGAAGATGAAGATGTGCAGTCTCTCAGCTGAGACCACGGCACATCTCATACTGTATAGAATCGAAAGATTGGGCGGCTCCTAGACAGCATGTCTGCTAGTATAGAGCGACAACGTCTTCGGGATGTAACCAGATTTTCCTCGACTATGCAAGAGGAATATGACACTCCGGCAAGTTCATATTGCTCAACCTTCAGATAATTAATGCTCCTAGACATGAAGCCCTTCTAGCATAGAGCCGACAATTAATTATCTTAAATCGTCTGAATATCCAGCACTATTCTACGAGCCATCGTCTGAATATCCAACAATATTCTACGAGTCATCAATTAATCGCCTGAATATTCAGCAATATTCTACGATTCCTCGTTATATTTCGTTACTTCAATCTGTGGTTCTTCCCAGCAGAATTCCACAGGTTAGTAATAAATATTCAACGAAACAGGCATCTAAGCATCGAATAAGCCCTGACAAAAATGGTGCAAGTGTACTTAACAAATAATGCACAGACCAGCATTTTGAATGCGCCAACGAACATTTCGGAAAATACGAATGAACGAGGAACCTATGCAAAATAGGAAGAAAAAATAGTAAAAATATTAGCAGAGGCGCCAGGGGACTGGGCTCACCAACCGGCCGGTCATGCCGTGACCAGTCCCATGCCCAATTTTATATTTTTATCATATTTTACTAATTTTCCCTAAAATCATGAAAATTACCTAATTTCATGTATTTTTATCTAAATCACATGATTTTATCAAAAAATAATAAAATTAGGGAAAGGTGTCGCGGGACCGCCGGCCGGCCGGTCATGCCTTGGCCGTGTCCGGTCCCACACCTCATGCCCCATTATTTTATTATTTCCTCTTAAATTATGAAAATTCTCTTGATTTCATGAATTTTCCCTAAAATCACCTAATTTCATGTATTTTTCTCTAAAATCACATGATTTCATAAAAAAATAATAAAATTAGGGAAAGGTGTCGTGGGACCGAGCACCAGACGGCTGTGTCTGGGCCGTAGCCGGTCCCACACCTCACGTCCCATTATTTTATTATTTCCTCTTAAATTATGAAAATTCCCTTGATTTCATGAATTTTCCCTAAAATTACCCAATTTCATGTATTTTCTCTAAAGTTATAGAAAACATTAAAAAATTAGGGAAAACTTGTGGGACCGGGCTCTAGCCGGCCGGCCATGCCCTAGCCGGTCCCACACGCATATTATTTTATTATTATTTGGTGTTTTTTTTCCTGATTTCATGAAAACTCCCTGATTTCAACAAAATATCTTGGTTTTCAACAAATCCTTTTGATTTTGTGAAAGTTAGCTAAAATCATCAAAAATTACATAAAATTGGGAAGAGTGGCTTGGGACCCGCACTCATGGCCGACCGGCCATGCCTTAGCTATGCCGGTCCCACACTCCCATTCCCTATTTTATTTTAGTTTATCTCTCATGAGAGTTCCCTTATTTCACCAAACTCTCCAGTTTCATGAAATTTCCCTCAAATCAGAGAAAACACATAAAATCACATAAAACTGGGATAAACATGTGGGACCGCGTCTGTCAGCCGGCCGGCCATGCCTTAGCCGTGCCGGTCCCACACCTTGAAATCTCATGTTTTATTTATTATTTACATCATCTCATGTATTTTTGCCGGTTTCAGCAAAACCATGGATTTTGCATATTTTCTCCAAATGTTGCTCAAACGTGCATCAGAAAATATCAAAATTCTCAGGACTGGAGCACGGACACTATGGTGACACGGGCAATCCCCTTGACCGACCAAGGGTGACCTTGAGGCTTGCAAACAGCTGGTCCCGCATGTTTTAATGATTTTAACCTAATTTGCTCAGTTGCTCATATTAGGTTCGAACTCTTTCCAAACAATTGGAAGTTCGCTCAAACGACCATATACTGGTCCCACGACCATGAAGAGCCGGTCTCATGACCTCTTGGTCGGACCCTCATATTTTTTACATCAGGTTTTATGATTTGTTGCTCACACGAGCATTATTTCAGTAAATGATTAAACCAGCATTTAATCATTTTTCACCAACTCGTCCTCAAGAGACTTTGGTATTTTTTGCTCATTCGAGCATCTGGGCGTTATATGGTGAAACCGTCATCCCATGCAGCCGGTCCCGTGTTGATTTGCAATAAATCATCATTTCGGTAAAATTAGGGTTTTGAATCCAGAGCTCTGCAGAAACGTGATTCTGTGCAGATTCGAACACTCTGGTAATTTTATGTTGATTCCATGATTGATATTCATATTTATTTTGCTCGACCCAGCAGTCAGTAACTTAAATTAATATTTTATTTGGTCCAGCTACCAATATTCAACAATTTAGCAACACAGTTTTGTTCGTCTTAGGTTATAATGATACCTCGTCTCAGCAGACACATTAAATTCATGAGTTTCGAAACATTTGCTAATCATGTTCAACTCAGCAATACATGGACTCATCATCCCATAAAGTCAGCAACTGACTCCACAATCACGAGATTTCAATCGTGTCACATGGGGGGATATTAACTAGGGTTTTGGTCTGGCGGTCTACGGCACGTGTGTTCACCCACGATGAGAATGTGAAAAAGTCGTGCAATCAGTTGGAAGAGTCAGCAAAGTAGTGGGTGGAAAGTTAACCAAGTCTCTGCACGATGAGTAATTGGTTTTAACACGATTTCCCTATTTCCCACTCTCTGATTCCAACAAGTGTCACACTTCATGGGATCATGGTGTTTTCAACTCCGGCATCATAAAATGTCTCTGAATCCTGATTGAAGAACAGAAGTTTTCGAACATTCGAACAACATTCGCCAAAACGAGCAATTTCTCATCAAAAGTTCATACAGACAATCTTTCGTCTACACGAACTCACAGAAATTACTCTCAATTGAGAAAAATTCAATCATTCAGAGCATTCACGCTGAATTCACAACACACCTACAATCTCATATCACCATTGATCTCACGCATTTCTCAGCTTCCCTCCTACAGATCAACCCATCCTCTCTTGTGACCGAATTTACTATGGAACGACCATTTTTCTTGGTTTAGGCCGGGGTATTACAGATTGATCTCTCGAACTTAAAGCACTCCCTTCTTGCAGTGCATCTGTGTGAGGTTCAACATTTCGCTTGGTTCAAGGAGTCTCCACACGGTCGACTCTTCAATTCCGTAAAAACCAGCAAATCGTTTTTCCCCAGTCACAATATGGTTTTCGGATCATTGTGTAAGGGGGAGTGGTTTCCATGATCGATATGGAGTATTGACTAAGGGGGAGTGATACATATCACCATAGTATTATTGTTAAAGTCGTGATACAATTGGAATTTGATGTTACATAATAGTACTATGACACTGTATAATAATAATCGAGAATCTCGATTCCTCTCATTGTTATAGCTACGGATCTTCAACAACGATGGTGCTAAACTTATAACCTTTGGGATCATTGGAGTACTTGGAAGGACGAAGATTTTAAGGAACGTTGAAGACTAGACTATGGAATAGGAGCCACTAAAGTTTATCCTTTTTGTATTACATATGTATTAATAGTTTTGTCACTAAAATTGACAAAGAGGGAGATTGTTAGAGCATAGCTCGGTCAACCTTGCATGCGTTTCTATCTCAAGCATGTTTGTCAATGTTAGTGATCAAAACTACAAGACTTGATTTCTAGCCTACATAGATAAGTCTCGGACTAGGATAGAAAAGTATAGTTGAGCTCAAGGACTTCATGGATATTCATCATACAACGACGAATATCTATACAAGGAACCGTGGAACTTCATCAACAAAAAGGTATGTGGAGACCTGAACTTATCTATCACTCAAAAGTCCATCTCTTCTATCTCCTACTTCTTATGAGACAAAAGTCGTATGCTATATAGACTAGATCATACACATTTCATATTTTGAGCCGAGTATATCTCGCCTATCTATATCTCGAAATCATGTGTTGGTAAAGCGTTTCGTTTTGATCAAGTTTATCTTCACCAGTGACGAAAGTCATGAAAAGTTTCAATCACTTTGAGAATTGCTCTGATGTGAATCGGTCTGTGAATAACTGCTACATAGCGTCCTCTGAGAATGTCTCAATGATTGAAATTAGAGTTTAGATTACATAACCATGTATTCCTTGAACCGAAGTTTTCGAACTTTGTTGATCAAGAGAAATCGGGAGGATTGTGGAATTGGCTTGCCAAGTCCGCGAACCCAGTCCGCGAACTGACGGAAGTTCTCGACTGAGAATTTCTGCTGGATTTTCCAAAACTCGTTTGTGTGCTAAGTCGCGAACTCAGTCCACGAACTGGCGGAAGTTCTCTTTCCGAGAATTTCTGCAGAGTTTGGAAAACTCAACCGATTAACTTAAGTTCGTGAACTTGTTTGTGAACTTAAGAGGTTATGATCTAAATATGTGCTCTAAACATGAAACTTAAATTACTAAGGAATGCTTTATGCAAACCGTGGCTATAAAGTTCATGAGCCTATTCAATCGAATCGAATCATCTTTGTTTCAATTGTGTCTTGTGTAGTTACATAATATCTCATAGCAATTGAACAAATCTTTAACTAGTTCATTTGAGTCAATTGAACTAGTTCTGGTGGAGAAGAACAAGGATAATATGAAATGCTCATATGGTTGACCTTTTTGGGTTACTATGTTGAACCAACATACACGTACACGTTTGGGCATGGTTTTCACGAACCCAATAAACGTTTACCAAAATGTGTGTACAAGCTAGGTTTTTCGATCTAACGGTTGAGAAATATTAACTTGAATCTAAATCAGGTTTTCATCTAACGGTGAATATGGATAGCTTTGTAACTAATGCAAAACCCTAATTTGAAGGCTATATAAAGGAGACATCTAGCATTGTGCAAATCCCCACACGTCTGTGTGCTACTAGTGCGCCCGCTAGAGTTGATCTCCATTAACCTTTGATTTTCTTCTCTAAAATCAGGTTAACGACTTAAAGACTTCATTGGGATTGTGAAGCCAGACCGATACTAATTTATCGTAGTTGTGTGATCTGATCTTGCATCTTCTATCGTACGAGTACAATCGATTGATTGACTTGAGATCGTGAGAGTTCTTCGATAGGCAAGATAAAGAAGTCACAAACATCTTCGTCTCACTGTTTGTGATTCCTCGACAATCCGCTTGTATAGTCAGGAAGGATTGTAGAGAGGCGATTGATTAATCAAGGCTGTTCTTCGGAAATATAAGACCGGATTATCAATTGGTTCCTGTTCACCTTGATTTATCAAAAGAGGGAACAAAACTAGGGTTTATCTGTGGGAGACAGATTTATCTTTTGATAGACTTTTCTGTGTGAGACAGATTTGTTTATTACCAAGTCTGCGATTTTGGGTTGCAGCAACTCTTGGTTGTGGGTGAGATCATCTAAGGGAATCAAGTGCGCAGTATCCTGCTGGGATCAGAGGCGTAGGAGTGCAATTGTACCTTGAATCGGTGGGAGACTGATTGGGGTTCAACTATAGTCCAGTCCGAAGTTAGTTTGCAGTAGGCTAGTGTTTGTAGCGCCTTAATACAGTGTGTATTCAATCTGGACTAGGTCCCAGGGTTTTTCTGCATTTGCGGTTTCCTCGTTAACAAAATTTCTGGTGTCTGTGTTATTTCTTTTCCGCATTATATTTTTATAATTGAAATAATATATGTTGTGCGTTCGTGATCATCAATTGGAAATCCAAACTTTGGTTGTTGATTGATATTGATTGATCCTTGGACATTGGTCTTTGGTACCGTCCAAGTATTCCTTGTATTTGATAAAGACTCGCTATTGTTTTTAGCTTGAGTAAAAATCAAATCAAGAGAGAGATATTAACTCCTTGAGATACTTTTATCTAGATTGAGTCTGACTGTCTAGTTGATTCTCTAGCAAAGTATTTCGGAGTTAGTCCATACAGATTGCTAAGCGAAATATTGGGTAGTGTTGTTAGACCCCCGCTTTTTCACTTAGAGGACGTTATATAGTTGTTACACCATTTCTCGTCAAAGAATTTTTCAAAGTGATTGAAACATATCATGACTTTCGTCACTAGGTAAAGATAAACTTGGTCGAAGCAAAAAGCTTACCAACACATATTTCGAGATATAGATAGGCGAGGTATACTCGGCTCGAAATACCAAATGTGTGTAATCTAAGTATATATATAGCATACGACTTTTTGTCTCAAGAAGTAGGAGATAGAGTAGATAGACTTTTGAGTGACAGATAAGTTCAAGTCTTCACATACCTTTTTGTCCAGAAGTTCCACTGGTTCCTTGAGTAGTTCTTCTACTTGTATGATGAATAGCCATGAAGTCCTTGAGCTCAACTACACTTTATATCCTAGTCCGAGACTTAGCTATAGTAGACTAGAAATCAAGACTTATAGTTTTGATCACTAACATTGAAAAACATGCTTGAGATAGCAACGCATGCGAGTTCGACCGAGCAATGCTCTAACAATCTCCCCCTTTGTCAATTTTAGTGACAAAACTATCAATACATATGGAATACAAAAAAGATAAAGAAACTTAAGTAGCTCCTATTCCACATGTCTAATCTTCAACATTCCTCGAAATCTTCGTCACTTCCAAGTACTCCAATGATCCCAAAGGTTGTAAGTTTAGCATCACCGTTGTTGAAGATCCGTAGCTATAACAATGATAAAGCATCAGTCTCGATCATTGTTATACAGTGTCATAGTATTATTACACAGTGTTAAAGTTCAATTGTATCACAACTTCAACAATAATACTATGGTGATATGTATCACTCCCCTTAGTCAATACTCCATCTCACATGGAAACCACTCCCCCTTACATAATGACCCGAAGACCATATGTATTTGTAGTGTGAACTACATATTAATTCTCCCCTTTTTTGTCAATAAAATTGGCAAAGGTACAAGAACGAGATCATAATGAAATTTCTGTAAGAGATATTTCATGACTAAAAAGAAAGAACACACATCATCTTATTTAGATGCAATCATATAGCCAAAGCTAATAGCATTCATTAAGGAGTTTAAAGATACAAGATAACCCCTCTAAAAATTTCACAGCCGCACACCCCTCAAGATATGACCATTAAGCACAAGTTCAAAAGAACTCTCCCCCATTTGATGTCATTCCCGAAAAAAAAACAAGAGCGACCTTAATTTCGAAAGAAAATAAGGATTTTTGAAACAAAAATGACACTAACAAGACAAAGACAACTCTACAGAAACTGAACTAGAGTAAACCTACTGGAGTTTCAAACTCAATTGCCCAAAAGATAGAGACAAGCATAGGGGCAAGAGTTATAGAAACATTTTAATGAACCAGAACAACACCAATAGACTGCTGCAAGTGTTGAAACGTAGCAGTGTCTAATGGTTTGGTAAGAATATCAGCCAATTGTTGTTCGGAAGGCACAAATTCAATACTTATGATACCATTTTCATAGAGATCACGAATAAAATGGTACCTTATGTCAATGTGCTTTTTTCTTGAGTGCTCAACGGGATTCTCAGTGATTCGAATCGCACTAGAGTTATCACAAAATATCTTCATTATTCCAGTATCAACTCCATAGTCAGCTAGCATTTGTTTCATCCATAGGAGTTGAGTACAACATGATCCAGCAGCAATATATTCTGCCTCACATGTAGACAAGGATTGAGAATTTTGCTTCTTGCTATGCCAAGCTACAAGATTCAGTCCTACATAGTAGAAACCCCCTGATGTACTTTTTCTGTCTTCTACACATCCTGCCCAATCAGCATCTGAATAAGCAAATAGATCAGTGTTATCAAAAGTGTAAGATAAACCATACCCGGCAGTGTGATTAATATATCTAATGATCCTTTTTGCAGCTGCAAGGCGAGATTCCTTTGGATTTGCCTGAAACCTGGAACAACAACCAATACTGAAGGAAATATCAGGTCTAGTAGTTGTAAGATACAAAAGGCTGATAATAATAGGTCGATACAACTTTTGATCCACTTTTGCTCCTTTCTCATCTCTATGTAGTTTACCAGTAGTGGGCATAGGTGTTAATTTTGGGGAAGACTTATCCAGACCGAACCTTGTCACAAGGTCTCGAGCATACTTCTCTTGGGATAAGTAAATTCCATCTTATGTTGTTGAATTTGTAATCCTAAGAAGAATTTTAATTCACCAACATTGCTCATTTCAAATTCCTTACCAAGAGAGACTTGGAAGTCCTTTGCAAATTTTTCAGAAGTTGATCCATAGATGATATCATCTACATAGATTTGAGCAATAACCACATCTTTCCCACTCCATTTGGTAAACAGAGTTTTATCAACTCCGCCTCTTGAAAAACCTTTTCTAATGAGAGAAGTAGTAAGTTTTTCAAACCAGGCTCTAGGTGCTTGTTTCAACCCATACAATGCCTTTTTGAGCTTTATCACATGATCTGGGAATTCAGGATTTTCAAACCCCTTAGATTGAGCGACATAGACTTCCTCCTTTAAAATTCCATTTAGGAACGCGGATTTTATATCCATTTGAAACAGCTTAACCTTAAGAAAACAAGCATGAGCTAACAATAGACGAATGGACTTAAGACGTGCCACAAGAGCAAAGGTCTCATCAAAATCAATCCCTTTAATCTGTGAATATCCTTGAGCGACAAGTCTAGCTTTGTTTCTGACAATCGCGCCAAATTCATCAGACTTATTCTTGAATATCCATTTGGTACCAACAATATTGATATTGGAGGGACAAGGTACAATTTCCCACACATCTTGTCTTTGAAATTGATTTAACTCTTCATGCATCACATTCACCCAAAATGGATCGTTCAGAGCTTCATCAATATTCCTTGGTTCTACTTGTGAAAGATAACAACCAAAATTGCATATATTTTGAAGTTGTCCTCTTGTTTTGGCTGTAGAATCTCTTCCTCCAATAATACTGTTGGGATCATGATTCCTTTGAACCCAGAGATGTCATGGAGGGACACGTTCTTTTTCGTTAGGAATGGCTTGATCAGTGCTCTTCTCCTCGTCACTAGAAACGTCAGGATCAGTAACCGTTGGGATAACTTCAACTGATTCAGGAATTTCTTTGAATTTCTCAATTGTCTCGGTTGGAGGAAACTCAGTAGGAGGATTATCATGACGAAAGTTATTAATGTCGTTGATGATAACATTAGCAGATTCCATCATGACTTGTGTTCTGAGATTAAGCACTCAAAAACCACGACTATCAGAAGCATAACCAAGAAAGATACCTTCATCACTTTTGGTGTCAAATTTCCCTTTTTGTTCTCGATCTTTCAGAATATAGCACTTACTTCCAAACACCCTGAGATAGTGTAGGTTGGGTTTCCTTCCGTACCACAACTCATAAGGAGTGTTAAGGGTTTTAGACCGTAAATACACACGGTTGATCAAGTAACATGCTGTAAAAACAACTTCTCCCCAAAATCTTAATGGTAAGTTTTTGTTATGGAGCATTACCCTGGCCATTTCCTGAATATTCCTATTTTTTCTTTCAGCAACTCCATTAGCTTGAGGAGTAATAGGTGGTGAGTATTGTTGAATGGTTCCCAGTTCGTCACAGAATTCAAATACTTTGGTGTCTTTGAATTCAGTTCCACGATCGCTTCTAATTTTCTTTAGCTTGCGACCTTGTTCGTTCTGGATCCTTTTAACAATAATCTTGAATTCACTAAGAGTTCCATTCTTATGAGATAGGAATGCAACCCAAGTGAATCGGGTGTAATCATCTACCATAACTAAAGCATACTTCTTACTAGCAACAGTGGGTTGTTGAATTGGTCCGAACAGATCCATATGAATTAAATCAAGTAGAGCTTTAGTCAGAATATCTCGGGATGATTTGTGGTGGACCTTTGTTTGTTTACCCTTTTGACAGGCACCACATACACCTTCAATCTTTGCATTGATTTTTGGAATGCCTCTAACAAGTTCTTTGTTAATGATCTTAGTTAGAAGACGATAATTGATGTGACCAAAACGCTCATGCCAAAGATGTGTAGATTCCACCTTAGTCAAATTACAACGGTTACTGAACTGAGTATCGAGAAGATAACAGTTGTTTTTACCACGAGTTCCTTGAAAAATTACTTTCCCGGTTTTGTCTACAATGTCACATCCGTTTGCATTGAAGACAACTCGATGGCCTTTGTCATAGATTTGACTAATAGAAAGAAGATTAGCAGTCATACCTTTTACGTATACTACATCATGGATTTCTGGAACACCGGGCAGTTTGATCGTTCCCTTATTATTGATGTAGCAACAACTCCCATCTCCAAACGTTACAGGACCTCCTTCATAGTCAATAGACGAAACAAACCATGTGAGATCGCCTGTCATATGTCTACTACATCCACTATCAAGAAACCATTGAAAGGGAGACGTAGATCTTAAAGCAAAGGCACCCATACTATTAGTACTTCTCTGTTTAGAGTTTCCTACTAGTTTTGTATGTCCTTTCTGAGTATCAAAAAGTTGTTTAGCTTTCTTACAAAGATCACTTGCAATATTTAGGCTCCTTTGAAACGACATACAAACTTGTTGACGGTGATCGGAAGAATCACAACACCAACATGTGCCAAGAATTTCAAGTTTGTCTGAGTGGTTCCTAGTCATATCAGTTTTCATAACAACAGGTCGTTGATTACCATCTGATTTACGACTATTCTTTAAGGAGGAACAACTGGAGTTACTCAGATTCATCAAGGGACTTTTACAAGATATCAAATCCTTAAGAATTGCAATTTCTGCAACAAGACCAGAGTTGATCCGGATTTGTTCATCCAACCCTTTTTGAAGAGTAACCAGTTTATCAGACTTTTTCTTATGTTTGGTTTTTAAACCTGGTGAGGCGTCAATTGAGACTTTATGGTCCATATATACTTTGAACGTGTTTGCCTGCTCTGATACCAATTGAAAAAGTGGGTGTACAACAACCACACCCAATATTTCGCTTAGCAATATGTATGGACAAACTCCAATATACTTTCTAGAGAATCAACTAGACAGTCAGACTCAATCTAGATAAAAAGTATATAAAAGAGTTTATATCTCAATCTCTCGATTTGATATATACTCAAGCAAACAGAAATCTGCGAGTCTTTATCAAATACTAGAGAGATAACTTGGATGGTACCAAAGACCAATATCAAGTGTCAATCAATTTAAATCAACAACCAAAAGGTCGAACATTCTAATTGATTGAACAACGCAAAACCTGTGATATTTCAATTATATAAACAAATATAATGCGGAATAGAAATAACACAGACACCAGAATTTTGTTAACGAGGAAACCGCAAATGCAAAAAAACCTTGGGACCTAGTCCAAATTGAACACACACTGTATTAAGCCGCTACAGACACTAGCCTACACCAAGCTAACTTCAGACTAGACTGTAGTTGAACCCCAATCAGTCTCCCACTGATCCAACGTACAGTTGTACTCCCTACGCCTCTGATCCCAGCAGGATACTGCGCACTTCATTCCCTTAGCTGATCTCACCCACAACTAAGAGTTGCTACGACCCAAAATCGCAGGCTTTGACAATAAACAAATCTGTCTCACACAGACAAGTCTATCAAAGAATCAATCTGTCTCCCACAGAAAAACCTAAAGTTTTTGTTCCGTCTTTTGATAATAATCAAGGTGAACAGGAACCAATTGATAATACGGTCTTATATTCCCGAAGAACAACCTATATTAATCAATCACCTCACAACAATCTTAATCGTATGGTAGCGAAACAAGATGTTGTGGAATCACAAACAATGATAAAAAGATGTTTGTGATTACTTTTTATATCTTTCCTATCGGAGATATCAAATCTCAAGCCAATCAATCTGATTGTACTCATATGATAGAAGATGCAAGATCAGATCACACAACTATGATAAAAGTAGTATCAGTCTGGCTTCACAATCCCAATGAAGTCTTTAAGTCGTTAAACTGGTTTTAGAAGAAGAAAACCAAAGGTTAAAGGAGAACCGACTCTAGTACGCAAACTAGTATCACACGAAAGGTGTGGGGATTAGTTTTGCACAATACTAGATGTCTCCTTTATATAGTCTTTCAAATCAGGGTTTTGCCTTGGTAACAAAGCAATCAATATTCACCGTTAGATGAAAACCAGATTTAGATTCAATCTAGTATTTCTCAACCGTTAGATCGAAAACTTAGCTTGTTATACACACATGAAATGCACGCTTCTAGGTTTGTTAACCGTACCCGAACGTGTACATTGTTGGTTCAACAATAGTTAACCAAAAGGTTAGCCAAATGAGCATTTCATACCAACCATGTTCTTCTTCACCATAACTAGTTCAAATGACTCAAATGAACTAGTTAGAGAGTTGTTCAATTGCAAGGAAATTTTATGTAACTACACAAGACACAATTGAAGCAAAGATGATTTGATTCACTTGAATCGGTTCATGAACTTTTATAGCCACGGTTTGCAAACTGCATTCCTTAGTTTTTTTTAAAGTTTAAGTTCAGAAATCATCTTCAGATATATAACCTTCTCAAGTTCGCAGACTAGGTTCGCGGACTTAAGACACCGGACAGAGTTTACAAACTCCAGCAGAAATTCTCGGGATGAGAACTTCGTCGGTTTTCGGACTGGGTTCGCGGACTTAGCTCACGCAAGTAGTTTGTCAACTCCAGCACAAATTCTTGGGTTTGAAAACTTCGGCAGTTCCCGGACTGAGTTTGCGGACTTGGCACTTGTCATTCTTCCGGTTCTCTTGATCAACAAAGTTCGAAAACTTTGGTTCAATGAATAGGACTTATACATAAATGTGTTTCCACAATAATGCTTATGTCCATCATTGGTTATGTAATCTAAACTCTCATTCCAATCATTGAAACAATCTTAGAGGACGTTATATAGTTGTTACACCATTTCTCGTCAAAGCAATTTTCAAAGTGATTGAAACATATCATGACTTTTGTCACTAGGTAAAGATAAACTTGGTCGAAGCGAAAAGCTTACCAACACATATTTCGATATATAGATAGGCGAGGTATACTCGGCTCGAAATACCAAATGTGCGTAATCTAAGTCTATATATAGCATATGACTTTTTGTCTCAAGAAGTAGGAGATAGAGTAGATAGCCTTTTGAGTGACAGATAAGTTCAAGTCTTCACATACCTTTTTGTCGAGAAGTTCCACCGGTTCCTTGAGTGGTTCTTCTACTTGTATGATGAATCGCCATGAAGTCCTTGAGCTAAACTACACTTTCTATCCTAGTCCGAGACTTAGCTATAGTAGACTAGAAATCAATACTTATAGTTTTGATCACTAACATTGACAAACATGCTTGAGATAGCAACGCATGCGAGTTCGATCGAGCAATGCTCTAACATATAGTCTTGGTGGTAATGGAACTTAGGACCTTTGGGTCTCTAAGAGCTCTTACTCATTTTCGTATGAGTGAATGAAATAGGACCTTTAGTCCCACATTGGGTATAACTAAAGATGAGATCCACTATATAGCTATTCCATTATGGATAGTTAGTAAAAAAATGTGGGTAGAACGAGTGGGGAGAAATATTTTTGCTTTCACTAAGGCTTGGGCTTAGGGCTCGGGCTCGTGCTTCCGTCGTGGACAGGTCAACCAAGATTTATCTTTTTGGACATAATTCTTTTGAATTATTTCCTAAAACGTTTTGAAAATCAAAAATATTTTATCACAATGTTGTGCATGTTTTGGGGGCGTCTGACCTGTGCAACATTAGTTTGTTACCAAGTTTAAATTATGATGACATATTTTCGACATTGATTTCCTAAAATCAAAATATACTTGCATAATTTCGAGTTAATGTATTAGCTGTTTTCTGTCCATTTTATTCCTTATTTCCTGGCATGGCGCAAGGAATTGATTCTCCATCAAATACATTTATCGCACCTCTCCCTTTTCTGCTATAAAAGAGATTCGAAAATTTCATTTAAATTTGTGTCCACAAGAAGCTACTATCATTCTTCTTTTCGTCTCTTTCCCTTTGTGTGGTATTTTCATTTCTTATGTGTCATTGTTGTTGAGTTCATAAGAGTGGACAAGTACTGTAGTGCTAACAGTGCTTGCAACGGGCAGTTTTATCCTGGATACGACTTGACCACAGGGTATATGCGTCACTCATTCTTGAGGCGTACCGGTCAACTATTATGTTAAGGACAGCTTGATGATCAAGTGATTATGTCCTCTGTTTGTTGTCCATTGAGTGTTTATTTAAGATTTCTAGAAATTTATTTCTAACATTTTTCTTTGAGTATTTTATCGTTACAGTTGCAACAATCTTAACACGATAGTTCTTTTCTGTCTGTAACAATGGGTAAGAACGATGTTGAAAGGCCAACAAAATTTTCCGGGAAAGACTTTAAGAGGTGGCAGTCGAAAATGTTATTTTTTTTGAGTTACCATGAGCTGGATTCTTATGTTCTGAAACCATTTGATGAATCTTTGAATGATGCAGGTCGTGAGTCTGTTTTAGAAGAATGGAAGAGGAATAACTACATGGCTAAAAATCATATTTTTAATTGTTTAGATGATGCTTTGTATGACTTTTACAATGCTAAGGAGAACTTTTCTGCTTTTGATTTATAGGCTGCTTTGGAGGCAAAATACCAAGCTGAAACTGCTGGAAGTAAGAAATTCTTGGTAGCTAGGTTCATGGAATTTAAAATGTCGAATGACAACTCTTTGGTTGATCAATTCCTTGAATTCCAGCAAATTATCAATGAAATTCTTGCGGAAGGTGAAAAAGCGGGGGTCTAACAACACCACCCAATATTTCGCTTAGCAATCTATATGGACTAACTCCGAAATATTTTGCTAGAGAATCAACTAGACAATCAGACTCAACCTAGATAAAAGTATCTCAAGGAGTTAATATCTCTCTCTTGATTTGATTTTTACTCAAGCTAAAATCAATAGCGATTCTTTATCAAATTCAAGGAATAACTTGGACGGTACCAAAGACCAATGTCCAAGGATCAATCAATATCAATCAACAACCAAAGGTTGAATTTCCAATTCATGATCACGAACGCACAACCTGTATTATTTCAATTATATAAAATACAATGCGGAAAAGAAATAACACAGACAGCAGAAATTTTGTTAACGAGGAAACCGCAAATGCAGAAAAACCCCGGGACCTAGTCCAGATTGAATACACACTGTATTAAGCCGCTACAGACACTAGCCTACTGCAAACTAACTTCGAACTGGACTATCGTTGAACCCCAATCAGTCTCCTACCGATCCGAGGTACATTTATACTCCTACGCCTCTGATCCCAGCAGGATACTGCGCACTTGATTCCCTTAGCTGATCTCACCCACAACCAAGAGTTGATGTAACCCAAAATCACAGACTTGATAATAAACATATCTGTCTCACACAGAAAAGTCTATAAGAGGATAAATCTGTCTCCCACAGATAAACCCTAGGTTTTGTTCCGTCTTTAGATATAAAATCAAGGTAACAGGAACCAATTGATAATCCGGTCTTATATTCCCGAAGAACAACCTAGATTAATCAATCCCCTCTCTACAATCCTTCCTGACTACACAAGCGGATTGTCGAGGAATCAAAAACAGTGAGACGAAGATGTTTGTGACTTCTTTATCTTTCCTATCGGAGAACTCTCACGATTTCAATCCAATCAATCGATTGTACTCGTACGATAGAAGATGCAAGATCAGATCACACAACTACGATAAAGTAGTATCGGTCTGGCTACACAATCCCAATGAAGTCTTTAAGTCGTTAACCTGATTTTAGAGAAGAAAATCAAAGGTTAATGGAGATCGACTCTAGCTGGTGCACTAGTAGCACACACACGTGTGGGGATTAGTTTTGCACAATGCTAGATGTTTCCTTTATATAGCCTTCAAATCAGGGTTTTGCCTTAGTTACAAAGCAATCCATATTCACCGTTAGATGAAAACCTGATTTAGATTCAAGCTAATATTTCTCATCCGTTAGATCGAAAACTTAGCTTGCCATACACACTTGGGTAGACGTTTATTGGGTTTGTGGAAACCATTCCCAAATGTGTAGGTGTATGTTGGTTCAACATAGTAACCCAAAAGGTTAACCATATGAGCATTTCATATTACCCTTGTTCTTCTTCACCATAACTAGTTCAATTCACTCAAATGAACTAGTTACAAAGTTTTCCAATTGCTATGAGATCTTATGTAACTACACAAGACGCAACTGAAAGAAAGATGATTCGATTCGATTGAATCGGCTCATGAACATTATAGCCACGGTTTGCATAAAGCATTCCTTAGTAATTTAATGTTTCATGTTCAGAGCACATCTTTAGATCATTAGTAGTAAACTTTCCTTGACTCCAAACAACCTTATTTCCACAAAGTCCAATAGAGATATCATCATATGAAGGATGTTCATCACTTGGTCTAGGTAACCGTACGTTGCCCAACTGTATTTTGGTGACCCTTGAAATTAACTCTCTATTAACAAGAAACCTTTCTCTATTTATCATGGATTTGAATTCCATCTTCTTAAAATCAACATCATGAATGTTGGCATAGAAAATCCTTGTTAGAGAATCAAAACCTTCACCGAGGCCATTAAAAATATTCCCAAGATTGAAGTTTTTGAAGCAAGTTAAATCCTCTTCATATCCACTAAATGTTTCCAATTTCTTTTCTAGAATAAAACCTTTGGAAGCAATCCTATCAAAAGTTCTAGCACAAGAATCATTCACAAACCTAATTCTAAGAGAATTTTGATCACAAGGTGGATTCAAGCTAGATGATTTTGAGATTTTAGAACTCCTTTTCATGCTTCTAGAAATCATCATAAAGAGATACTCAAAAGGAGATTACTTACTTGAAAAGAACCTCAAACACCCTTCCTTTTGATTTCTTCAAAGAAGCTTTAATGGTGGAGAAGCACAAACCCTAGTTCATGTACGCGGACGAAATATGAGAAAGGAGAAGGTTCGCGGACCACCAACATATATATATATATATATATATATATATATATATATATATATATCCCTCATTAATGGGCTTGGGATGTACACGAACCGTGATCCACAAGACTTAAGGAAGAATCTTAGCCCTTTCCACATAAGTGGTAAACAACCAACAAAAAGTGGAAGAAAACAGAGGTAATAGAAAGTTAACCAAACAACAGCACAACTGTACACAACTCAAGCCATTTCTTGCCCCACATCAAGATATGTACAAATGGAGACAAGCCAGTCTTGTTACCAAGAGGCATAATGCGCAGAGGAATTCTCATGCGACACATCTGGTTGATAGGTGTGAACATTCCCTGTAGTATAATCAAAATAATGATGATAGTCAGGGTAGCTGGAGCTTTCTATCCTTCGTTGGTTCGGGCTAGAATAAGGATATTTACGATATGTGGGTTGTTCAATATTAACAGTTTTATGACTTGTATCAGAATGTGGAACTCGCTTGCGAAATGCAAGCTATGACTTGTTCAGAGCACATCTTTAGATCATAAATTAATTAATTAATTATTATCATTCCGCAAGCGAGTTCCACATTCTGATACAAGTCATAAAACAACCATACCTTCAGAGTTAACCATTCTGATTTCAACACCTTCTTCGCTTCCCTCCCTAAAATCAACCCTTATCCTTCATTTTGTGACCGAAGCAAGACTGGAACGACCATTTCTTGGTTTAGGCCAGAATTGTATAGATTGATCTCTCGAATCTAAAGTACTCCCGTGCAGTGCATTTCTTTAGGGTTTAGCTTCGTTTCTCGGCGGCACATCCAAATTTACAATTTCCAGCAGAATCAACTTTTACCCCAAAACACACGTGCACCTCCTTAAGACAAGAAAAAAAGAAGATAACCATTTCATTCCGTTTTTCTTTCTCCTCTCTAAGAAAAATGAAGATAAACTGATTTTGACTTTGTGAACACAGATCAAACCCAGTTACAGAATCCTCTGTTACTTACCGAAATCATCAAAGTCATTAACTGATTTTGTAAATGTTGGGATACCAACAACAATCTAAAATACGGGTGCCTTTAGTAATTATTTTAGGGTTATTTACTTGTTTCCAAAGATATGTTATCTATAAATATATTAGTTTGTTCTAGGGTTTTAATTATCCAATGAATATATAGAGTTTTGAAGTTTGTCAATCGGTGGATAATCCCCAATCAAAGGATTTTTATCGTATCGGTCTCGGATCTCAACATCTGGATCAGAGCATGTACATTCTATTTCATCTTCCGCTGCAAAGAAAAAAAAAACGAACGGGTGTTACTGACGTTATCTATCGAAAAGCATCAAGCCAACGAAAAAACGAACGATTGCTGCTGACGTTATTTATCGGAAAACAACAAGTCAACGAATAAAAAAAACAAACAATAAAAAATCCAAACGATTGTCGCAACAGTCTATCAAGGAAGTAGCATCATCCATCTGGGAGGAGCAAAGTACGACGACAAACAAATTGGTTGGCTTGTGTTAGTGGAAAGGTGAAGTTGTTGGTTATTCTTTGTTGGCTACATACTATACAACAATAGCTGACAAGGTGCCACAACAAAATACAAGGTCTCGTCATTATTGGTTTTAAACATCAAAGTCAACAACAACCTCCACAATCAAGCACGTTAAAACAAAAGACTCCATGGTATTTGTCCGCAAGCCATCAAGGTCCACAATCAAACCCAACAACATCATCTTGGCGGTTCTTGTTATGGTTTCGGAGTGAGAGTTGATTTTCCAAGTGCATCGTATAATAAGAGCATGTTTTCTAGGCCATGGTAACGTCGTTCCGTCATACGGTTCAAGCTTGACAAGGTTATGGAAGCCGCCTTGGCGAGGAGTTACAATGCACGAAGAATACAAAATATTTGGGCACCTTTAGGATTTGTTAGTTTAAGATTTTTATTAGCTTTTGGATTTATTTAAAAATAATGTTTTTAGAAACTTGGTTTTTTCCGAATCAAGGGTTATTACTTTAGTCTTAGGATCCAACTCGAGGATAAATTGTGTTTCAAGAGATTGGGGATGTTGGGATACCAACACCAATCTAAAATACGGGTGTCTTTAGTAATTAGGTTAGGGTTATTTACTTGTTTCCCAATATATGGTCTCTATAAATATATTAGTTTGTTCTAGGGTTTTAATTATCCAATGAATATATAGAGTTTTGAAGTTTGTCAATCGGTGGCTAATCTCCGATCAAATGATTTTTATCGTATCAATCTCGGATCTCAACAGTAAACCTAGAAAGCGGTATAAAAAAAACCTATTTGCAAAATTCAAAATCTTTGATTTTGTAAACCTGGAAATTAATTTTCACTCTTAGCTCGAAACTCTTAGAAAAAGATTGAATTTTTAGAAGTAAAAACCCTTGAAGATCTCTAACCTCAGGTATAGAAAAAACCCTTTTACTGAAATCAAAATTATCTTTGATTTGTAAACCCTAGAAATTTGATTTCTAATCTTGTGTTTGAATTTTGCAGAAGAAGAACTAAATGCAGATTATAGAAGATTCATGTACAAATCCTTGAAGATTCAGGTATACACTCTAACCCTATTACATGTTGTTTCCGATCTATTCTTTTTTGTTGATCTGATAACTCAAATATTTTTTAGGTTTTATTTTAGGTGATTCAGTAAATGAAGCTAAGAAGTTTGGGATTTGTAGAATCCTCAAGGTTCTACTGTGAAAATAATATTCCCCCTATATTTTGGTTTTTACTGTCCTATGTTCTTTACTGGGTTTTTTTGTTGTAGGACTTCAGGTTTCATGTTCTTTTAGTTTGATCTATATCAATAACACACAGTTTTTATTTTTCAACAACTTAAAGTGGGCATGCTTCAAAGCTTTTCATGGATCTGTTACGGGATAAGGTTCATGCAATCAATTTTTTGGCTTGCATTTTACTACTGATTTGGATTATAGGTCTAAATTGCTACTTGTTTGATTGCAAGGAAACCCATTGGAATCACTAAAGCAACAATCTAAATTACTCATCGTTATCCTAGTGTAAGTCTTATCTCATTCTCAAATAAACTACCAACTGTTTAGAGTTCACTCTTATCGTGTAGTTAATTGATGTTATGTATGTTTGTAAGTTTAATGTATCCTAATTTTGTGTTTCAATATGTTTTTGCGCAGGTTTTTGCCAACGATAACAACATATACAGGAAGTTATAGGAGCTTGAGGGCATGGGACAATGTTTTCATGGTAATCATCACTACACCTTATTCGAGAATTTTGTAGCACGGGAAAGTCACATTTGTACACTTTATGTCGTCTAAGTGTTTGTTGAATGTTTATGTCTCAGTTTAGTAAATATTTGTGTCCTAGCAACTATTGATGTAAATTAACCATTATGTGTCCTGTACACAATTACTCCTTGCCAATAGCTTATGCAAACAATAGTACTAGTGGTACCAACATGAGATAATGTACATATACTTGTAACATTGGAAGTTGTTTGGAAATTATATTTGACCATGTTTCAGTTTAACTCTATATGATAAGTTTCTTGACTTTACTGTAAAGCTTTTTTCCAAGAAGAGGTAACTTTACAATACCAACATCCTTTAGTTTTCTTGCCAGTACTTTATTCTAGATATTTTTATTGTGGTTCTCTAATGTTAATGGGCATAAAGAATTTTTTTTCGCACAATGCGTTAGAAAGATTCATATGATATTATTGATATTGTCGCTACTCACCTTTGTGTTTTCATTGCAATTGTGGTGTTATTAGTCATTGTGTTGTTAACTTATTATTCATTTGAGTTGATAGTAGTGTAAACGTTCAATTTAGTGTCGATAGAAAATATTTATGTTTCACTTCATTTTGCATGCTAAATGAAGTGTCGATAGAAAATATTTTCTTGCCAGTACTTTATTCTAGATATTTTTATTGTGGTTCTCTAATGTTAATGGGCATAAAGAATTTTTTTTCGCACAATGCGTTAGAAAGATTCATATGATATTATTGATATTGTCGCTACTCACCTTTGTGTTTTCATTGCAATTGTGGTGTTATTAGTCATTGTGTTGTTAACTTATTATTCATTTGAGTTGATAGTAGTGTAAACGTTCAATTTAGTGTCGATAGAAAATATTTATGTTTCACTTCATTTTGCATGCTAAATTGAATCATAGATTTAATACTAAATACTCCTAGTTGATCGTAACAACTGTCCATGTTTCATTGCAACTGTAATGTTAGATGTCATCGTGTCAACTAGAATTTTTGTTGTCGGTATGCCAGTCTAAGTTGTGCGGCTCAATTCATCATTGGACAATTTACCGTTTTACTGGTTTGCACTTACTTTTGACAAAGTTTAAAATTGTAAGAACATTATTGGTGTTAATTCAGGTTTTGGTTACAGCTTTTTGGTGATTCTGATCTCAAGTGTCAATTGAATTCAGCTAATGATTATTTTGTTGTTGGAAGTAACTCGTGTGTTCATTTGCTTGTTTGAACTGCAGTTGAGGCTGAAAAAAAAGATCAAGTAGATGCTATCCTGAATTTTGGTGGATGCAGAGCCAGAAAATTTGTTTTATAGCTTCTTAGATGGTACTTTTACTTCCAAACAATTAAAATTTTGTGTTTCTATTGAAGGGATCTTGTATTTGAAATTAGTGTAACACGTCTAGTTTCACTCCCTTGTACTGGTCTTATAGAAAGATCGGAACAAGATGTTCATGTGCAGAAAATGAAATGTACAGGTGCAGGAAATATGATTCTGGGAATTCACAATGAAGAAACTAGTTTTTTATTTTTTTTAAAAAACTAATTTAATTTTCAGACGTATATAAGAGTAGTAAACAAACACCTATGTGTTGCATATAAAGCGTCGCTAATTAATTTTAAGAGACGATATATATGTCCCTTATATTAGTTAAGAGACACTTACAAGTGTCTCTATATGTGCCTCACAGGATTCCGGACACACAATTTGAGACACTTATATGTGTCTCTTAAATTCATAGCAACAGAAATAACTGTCCCAAAATCGTTAATTTGGTGTAGTCATAGTGACTAAAAAGTTGGTTAAGAGGTGTCCTAGAGCAATTACAAAACGTCTAAGTTACCCTCCATCATATAAAACCTAATAACTATACAAAGCTTAATCTAGTTTTATTTCCAAATAAACTTCTTCTCCTCTTCCTCTCCATCTACCCAACCGTAAAAAAACCGGAACCTCCAATCGTTATCGAAGGTCTTATCGATTAAGAAAAAGTATTTCAAACCCCTCAACCACCGAACGAATCAATTGGCATAGTTTATCTGAGGTAATATTTGAGAAACCCGTTTCTATTTGTTACTTTTATGTTTCAAATAGGTTAGATTGATTGAAATTAAAGTGAAAAAAATAGGGTGCAAAGGGATTTACGGTTGGGAGTTCTTCATTCCCAATCGTAAATTCTTCTAAATGTGTTACACTTTGGTCATGGTTGGGTTATTTTAATCTTAATTACTCTACGATTGGTTAAGACTAAGGTAAAACCTAATCGTGAATAATCCTGGAAGTCCAAAATTTGAAAGGTTTTTACGGTTAAGTTTGATATTGAATAAACTAACATAACTATTCTGCGGTTGGCTTCGTCTAAGCTAAAAGCTAACCGTGAATAATCTTGGATTAGAAAAAAAAAATAACAAGTTGGTTTACGTTTGGGTTTGATATTTAGGAAACCAACAATGATGCTTTTACGGTTGGGTTTTGGAACAGTAAAACCCAAACGTGAATAATCTTGGGATTCAAAAACTTGCATTGAGGTGTCGAGATTCAGCTCGATTTATTGCTTCTTGTTGGGTTCTGCCATGTACATTTAGAAGACTATGCACCCATCTTATAAGCCTTAACTTGTTTTTATTAGCTTTTCTGAGCACCCTTATTGCTTCTAACCTGCAGAGATGTAAACAAACATATGGTATATATTCCAGAGATTCGTGAAACGGGAGAATACATTGTAGAGCTGAAGCTTCACCCTGATGTTAATGCTCAAGTAAGGTTGAATATCTTGGCAAACTAAGGACATCATTCTGGATGAGAAAAAAAAACAGTGTCGCACGAGGTATATACTTCCACAATGAGTTGCTGAAATTTTTGAATACGAGTTACGAATGAGATTGTATGCAGGTGGGTTGGTGATGTGACTGGATATTGTCTAAAAGGGGTAAGCATGGATTAAAGTGTGTATCAGTTTCTCCTTTAATTTATCAGGTGATTTGGTGGCATTTTTTTTTTGGTTTTGTTCACCTATGATGTGAAATGACAGCTATTGTTATGCACTCAAGTTACAAACATCTTGGAGACAGATAACCTTAAACTTGACGTTTTTGTGTGTTACATAGTACAATATATCGGAACATTCTGAAGCATATTTCTTACTTGAAATGTCAATCTGTCAATCTTTTTTTTTTCCCTGAATCACACATTCATTAATTGGAATAATTGGAGTTTAAAAGATTACAGCCCACACAAAACAGGAATTAAAAAGCCCATTACACAAAATAGGAAATTAAAAGCCCAATAAAAGAAAACAAATCAAAGCCTATTACTTTTAACAGAATCTGAAGTACTCCAGATCAGGCATCTCTACTCTAATCAAGAAATGTGGTCTTCCAATTATCAACACCTTTCTCCAGCTGCCAAATTTGCTCCTCTTTTGGCAACAGTATCAGCTGAGAAATTGATTTCTCTAAAACAATGTTGAAAGATGATTGAAGATATTCTGCTTACATCCTTCAGCCATCTCTTCTTTATAAACCATGGCACCTTCCCTTTAAGGAAACCATCAATAACTGTCTTAGAATCTGAGTTAATGACAATGTTCTGAAGTTTCCATTCACCTTCCAATTCAGTAGCATAAAGCACAACAAAATTTTCTGCAATATAATTAGTAGCAACACCAATTCCTCCTGATAATGCACCAATCACCTAACACTCATGATCCCTAAATACAACACCAAAGCCAGCTGCCCCTGGGTTACCAAAAGATGATCCATCACAGCAAAACATGGTATAACCTATAGGAGGAGGGGACCAGTAACAGCTTTTGATACACTGAAACTTTCTGGGTCTAATTCCCAATTTAAAGAAGGTTATTACCTGAAGATCATAAGATTGGTTCCACTTATTACCCTTCATTGTATAACCTCCTTCAAATACCAGCTTTTTAATTCTGTTTTTGAGTTGGAGTTCACTTGGATTTATTTCCTCAAAAAATTTCTTATTTTTTGGAACCATAATTCTTTTATCACTGAACATGCTGCAGTAATCCATGCTTCTCTGGAAATGGGGCTTTTATGTTTTTCTGAGTTCCAAATGTCTTCAAATGAGCTTGGGGGTTTAGTAGAAAAAACAACACATAACCAAGACCAAATGTTTCTACTGAAAGAACATTCCCAAAGAAGATGACCCATGCTATCTTGTTCTTTTTCACAAATGCAACATCTGGAAACTATTTCATACCCATTTTCTAGCATGATTGTATCATCCACATAAAGACCATGTATAATTTTCCATACATTACTTTCTATACTAGGGTGAAGAAATGTATTCCATATATGAGATGAACAATTCCATTTGGGTTCTTTGTGCCTTAATAATTCAATTGCAGAAGAGGTTATGAACTTACCATATAATTCACCAGTCCATACCAATAAATCTTGCCCTCCTCCTATATCTGGTAAGTTTGATGACCTGGAGCAAGGTTGAATTTCATTTGGAATACACCATTTTCCATTTTGAATAAGATCAGCTACTTTTAGGAATTGCATATTATTTATGGCATAAGAAGTACTTCCAGCATTTCCACTAAGAGGAGCATCACCAATCCAGATATCATGCCAAACATTTATTCTGTCCATCCCCAATACACCATCTCAAGTTGTCTTTTAATGCTTCCCAAGCCCATTTCAGACCAGGCCAAATAGATGAGAGTTTCCAATTTTCATTCCATTTTCCATTTTTGTGCAAATATTTAGCCTTAAAGAATAATGCCCATTCATCTTCTGAGTTTATAATTCTCCACATCATCTTCATCAAGAGTGCTCTGTTGATTATTTCAAGTCTTTGAATTCCTAATACACCTTCACTATATGGAGTGCAGACTTTTTTCCAAGCAAGAATGGTATATTTCCTCACTTCTCCATCACCAGACCAAAGAAAATTCCTTATTATTTTTTCACACACTTTGATCACAGATGCTAGCCCTATATACACAGCCATATTGTAAATAGGAATACTTAATAAAACTGATTTTATAAGCACCAACCTGTCTTGAAAAGATATGAGTTTCCCCTTCCAAGCTGCAAGTTTTCTTTGAAGTAACTCTACCATAGGCCACACAGTAGACACTTTAACTCTGCTAGCAGATAGTATGACTCCAAGATACTTTTCAGGAAAATTACTAAGTTCCATTTGTAAATTTTCCTTTATCTGATTTTTCCTTAGCAATGAGGTGCCATCAATAAACAGTTTTCTTTTCATTTTGTTGATCAATTGACCAGAACCTTTTTGATATTCATCCAACAACTTCATGAGATTAGTAATACTCTTCTTTGCCCTATTGCAAAAAAGGAACACATCTTCTGCAAAGAATAAGTGTGTTGGGTGAATTCCTTTTCTAATAACCATTGGCTGAATCAAACTTTCTGCCACCCTCTGATGGATGCTTCTACTAAGAATGTCTTCCATGATAACAAATAAGGTAGGAGATAATGGGTCTCCTTGCCTTAAACCCATACCAACTGAGAAAAAACCATGAGTCCCACCATTCACCATTACAGATATTCTAGCTGACTCAAATAAAATTTTTAACCAATGACACAAAGAATTGGAGAAACCATACTTGCTTAAAACCTTGAATAAAAAATCCCAACTTACAGAATCATAAGCTTGAGATATGTCAAGCTTTAAACCAACATTTCCACCCCTTTTATTCTTCTTCATCTCATTGACCATTTCTGAAGCTAACATAATCTGTTCTTGTATGCTTCTGCCTTTGATATAAGCAACTTGCTGATGACTGATTAGTTTAGGCAAAAGAGAGCTCAATCTTGTATTTATGATCTTTGTGAATATCTTAAAACTTACATTGCTCAATCCAATGGTCCTGAATTGGTTAGGAGTTTTTGCTCCATCTGTTTTAGGCAAGAGAGCCAAAAAGTTTGAATTGAGTCCCTTGGGAATGAATTGTCTCCTCCAACAAAACTGCACAGCTTGAACTACATCATGTTGAATAATGTTCCAGCAAGCTCTGTAAAAACAACCAGAGAAGCCATCAAGCCCTGGAGAACTGTCAGGATCCATACTAAAGATAGTAGATTTTATCTCCTCTACATCTGGTATGGCATCCAACATTTGTTCATCCTCCTCCGTAACTACATTTGGAATTACTTCCAGCAAAGAATCTACTTTCTCAGTTTGTTGATATTGGAATTTTTCTTTAAAATGGTGCACTAGAGTTTCTGCAATTATTTTCTGATCTGAAGCAAGATTGCCATTGAGATCCTCCAATTCACTTATCAGACTTTTGGACTGTCTGATCTTCAAATTAGTATGAAAAAACCCAGTATTAGAACAACCTTCTTTGATCCAATTTATTCTTTCTTTTTTACTTAAGCATAGTATTTAGTTGAACTTCTATGCTATTATAACCATTTTCAGCAGCTACAAGGTTATTCAGAGCATCAGTGTCTTGAGGGTTTTGATCTGAGATTGCCATAGCTTTGATAACTTCTTCTTCAGCTTCTTTGATTTTAACATGAATATTACCAAACACAGACTAGTTCCACTGCTTGAGCACATTCTTTAATCTTTTAACTTTTTGTTGAAATACATAAGCTGGATCACCTACAATATCTTCAGCCCAACTTTGAGATACTACTTCCATGAACTCTGGACGAGTTAACCACATTTTCTGAAACTTGAAGGGAGCATTTGAAGGTTTAGGAATAGTTGCACCCCCACCTAACAAGGTAGAGTGATCAGAAGCAATCCTTGCTCCCACTTTGTAGCTCCAATCCTCATGCATTTAAAACCATTTATGATTATAAACAGCTCTGTCTAAGTTACAAAGAATTCTCTTGTTCCCATGTTGACAGTTGGACCAAGAATGAATTAAACCTGATTTAGGAGATTGTATCAATTCACAATTATTTAAACAATCATTTAATTCTTGCATTGATCTTCTATTAGATGCTGTGCCACCAATTTTTTTCATCCTGAGAAATAATAGAATTGAAATCTCCAATTCCTAACCGTGGTTTATTTAAGTCACTGATTAACTCCATTTCAGCCCATATATATCTTCTTTGGACAACACCTACATATGCATGAATACCAGAAACCAGAGCTCCACCAATATCCACAGTAATCATTTGGCTTGACATAGAAACTACCTCAGGTTCTGGTAATGTCTTATTCCAGAATAACCAGATATTCCCTTTTTAATTAGAAACTGAATTATGAATTACTTTATTTTCCATTTCAGGCAAATTAAGCTTACTACAGAAAGAAGCACTGCAAACTACTTTTGGTTCAACAATAAAAACTAAAGAAGGTTTAAACTGATTTATTAAAGTCCACAACTTATTTTGAGCCATAGTTCTTCTAAGGACCCTAAGATTCCATAATAGAATTTTCATTGCAAAGATTGGAGACCTTTAGTGCCTCCCTTTGCATTATTTATTCTAAAATTATATTAACAACAACTGGTTGAGATATTACCTTGGTATCCATTTTCAGAATAGATGCTTGCTAGACTGTTGCTGGTTTTTGAACTGCTCTAGACCAGGAAGGAATTTGTTCTTCTGAAATAGACCCATCTTTGCCATTTATATATTTAATAACACTGTGTTCTAAAGAATTGTCTTCAAAAATCTGTAATATTTTTGTTGGTACAACATTTTCTTCCACCATGTTTTTTCCTTGTTCTTCATCAATTACATTTTGTAAGGAACCAAACATTCATGAAGTTACTGTAACAGGATTCTCTATTTGCTGAAAAGTATTTGGTAAAATGTGAATTGAAGTAACTGGAGTTTGGCAAATGTCAAAAGGCTCACTGGTACTTGTTGATGTTGAAGTGTTATTACCTTTGACTGAATTTTTGATGTTTGTAGATGTAACATTCCCTCCTGTTTGATGGTTGATACCCTTGTCTTGAGATGAAGTATTAAGATTTAAGTTTGGAGAAGATTTATTCCTTTGTGGTATGCTGAACTCTTTTGAAGTAGTTTGAAATCCACATTCTGCTTGAACATGACCAATAATTTTGCATTTGCCACAAAATTTTGGTGGCTTAGTAAGAATTGCATTCCTCATAAAACCTCCATATTTAATTTTAATCCACAGTTTACTTGGTACCTTCTTTTCCAAATCAATGTTCACTAAAACTCTAGCATAATACCCACTCTCATAATTCACAGTTGCATCATCAACCTTTACAGGCTCCCAAGAGCCCTACAGATAGTAAATAAGGTTTTCTCATCCCAGTACTCCAAACTAAGACCTGGAAGATGAACCCAAATTGCTGCTGAAGAAGTTCTATGATTTTCAGGATGGAAATTCGGAATCCAATTTTTGATCCATAATACTTGATTAGAAACTTCCCATTTGCCTGCTTTAATCATGTTCTTATATGCTTCATTGTCCAATTTGATAATGAAGAAACCTTTTCCTAATGGAATCATCTTACATTCCCCTTTCACTTTCCATTGACTTTTCAAATTTATAACAACATCAGAAAATTTTAAATGAAGCAAATCTAAACGACCAATAAAAGAGAATTTCCAAACAACACATCTAACTTCTATATCATTGATCAGATCTATCGATGGAGCTTCTTGATAAGCCTTTTCTAAATCAACTACTAAATCCATTTCTAGATCCAGATTTTTTTCCATGAAAGAGTAACTAATACTCTAAATAAAAGATATGAAAACTAAACTAAAACAAAAAATGAAGAAAAGTAACGTCAATCATAAGGTTAACCTGAAAAATCACCTGAATTAATGTTGCTTAGCACTGAAAACGAAGAAGAACGAAGAATTTTTTTTCCTGAATTGGTCGTCGATCCTCAGAGCGCAACTCGTTCCGATTCCTCAGCCAAATCAATCAATCTGTCAACCTAGTTGTTCAATAGTTTTATGAGCGTGTGAGCATGACTTGCTTTTTTTAGAGCATGATTTGGCACAAGAGGCTAAACGAGCAATGTGTTAGGATATTATTTGCTGTTTTTGACTAATCCCTTAAGGGGTTTGTAACCAGTGTCAAATTGTGTTAATGAAGACTATGAAGTTGCTTTTTTGACTCTTGAGTTGAAATATCATCCACATTTCTTGCTGATGACTCGTACTTTGATTTATAAGTAGTGCTTATCATTGCATTGCGGCTTTGAACTTTTATAAGTAGGAATTCCTTCAAGATATACTTTCTTGTTTTGACTATTTTAATTTCAAAGTGAAGTTGTTAGGTGGTAAAGATTATCATCAGACGATTACCAGTCATAATTCAGTCATGGAATAGATTAATCATTGCTTTTTAATTTGTTTCTCTCATATTTGGTTAGCACGCAACACCAAAATGACACTTCCTATTCCCTTACATTATGTTAATGTTAAAAAGAGAATAAGAGATTATGATACTCTAATGTGCTACTTTTTTTAATTGGAGTTTCATGTTGTACTTGTGAGTTCCCGTTCTAGATTGTTCAAGACATTGTAGGGTCATACAATTCTAGGTGTTGTGACTGAATTCTTAAACTAGTTTTTTTTTGTCGTGTCATTTATGAACCCAGCAAGGAATTCGTTAAAAAATTGTTTCGTATCATATTGCATGTTTTTCTTTTCTACCAAGACACATTATTCTCATTTTGATTTGTACATCACTTTATCCTTATTTTTTTTCTTTAGTTTAGGCGAGTTTGTACATAAGGACGCTAATACTTGCATGCCTTAAAGGCCAATTTTGTTCACCAAGGTTAATAAAACCTCAATAAGGAATTGTCGTTGCAACTTGCAACATCCTGATTCCTAGGGATTTGATTTGAAAAATTGAGCTCATACTATACAGTTTCTGGTTACGTACATAAGTAAGTTGACACTTGGCATAACCTTTTCATCAAAGCAGCTACTTTCTAGATGAGAGTTGCGGGTAAATTTTATTATTATTTTTACTTCTAATAGCCCTAAAGCAATCTTGTAATCCATATTGTCATGGTGAACTTTTAGGCGCAATCATAGGCAGAGAGCTCAGAAATCTGCTCATGCATGTGAGTGAACAAATGAACTTAGAAATAGTATTTATGCTCTACATTATATTGTAAGTTCAGTTTACATTTAAAACATTTGATTGAAGCGTGCTTTGGATGCTTATTTTTCAGTTGACCACTACACATAGTATCTAGTTTCCTTTAGCCTTTAGTATATCAAAATAACAATAAGCTTGATGTATTGCAGGAAGGATCGAGCCGAAGAGTTGATTTTTGCTAGTGCACAAAGTATCTATTTTTGTTATTGATATTTTGTTGCCGGTGCAGACTTTCTCCCTGCCAACAGAACCACCAACTCCATCTTCTTCTAATGCTAGTGCATCTACAACCAGTAGCCGGTTTAGATGATGGCTCTTTTCAGCAATAGGAAATCAAGCTACTTATGGTTTTTTTATGAGCATTCCACTTTCTTTCAGTGGATGCATATTTTATCTTAAAGATAGTTATCAATGTTGCCTCTTTTATGAACTCCCTCACTCGATTTGATCAGTTGTTATATCAACGTACTTTTATTTGATGATGATAATCAGTATAGAGAAATCACTTTTTTATTTATATGCTAAATTGTGTGTGCATATTTCATCATCAAACACGTGTGTATAGGAAAACACGTGGAGAGCATGCGGACAAAGTCATCAAAACATGATGACACATGTCCACAGCCAAGAAGCCCATTCCGTCGATGTCGGATCTTTGCCCGAACAAATTTAAGGGCAGAAGTTAAAAGATGTACCGAAAACACGATGTACCGCGGAGCACCAAATAACTCCCGAAGAGCTACTTTATCTCATCCCCAAAAGAAGCCAAGATCAACGGTGAAGAGAAGGTTAACTGACATGGACGTGACAGGGGCAGAAGACACTTTTCTGACACGAGCATGCGTCTCAACTACCCGCATTAAACACTCTGAGCAGTATACGTGTCGATCAACCCGTGGAACGAACGAGGATGACTCTGCGTGATTAAGTAATGAACGAAGACCTCCGCGTGATGGACACAAAGCACAAGAAGATAAGGTTCCAACGGCCCTCAGAAACGGGTCCCACACTCTAACCCTACAAATACCCCCTCTCCACCAAGAGTAGGGGGATCGGAAAAATAAGGAAAAAAAGGAGAGAGAGAAGGATTGTGAGTGTAAGTTTATCTTTTACAATACACAGACCTATGTAAACTCCAAAGTCACTCGACTATCTCTGTAACCATCAAGTATATAGTGAAACAACAACCCCGTGGATGTAGGCCTTAGTGCTGAACCACGTAAACCCCAGTCTTATTTACATTTCAGCACTTTGTATTCGTCTAACACTCCGTGAGTTTTACTTTTATACTTCGTTTTCTTTATCTTCCTCTATGTAAACATCTCTGGCGATGATATTAGATGAGGCTATGATAAACCCGAAGGTTTTGAGCCAAGGAATCAATGTGATTGTCTCTTCAGAACGAGTATGTACCTAGAGTGCGAACATTGTTTGTGAACATATAGATGCCTTCGTGATTTACGTGTTCATAATTTGGCGCTAGAAACAGGGACTTTGTCCCGGTAAAAGATTTATCTTATCCTGTGATTTCATCTTAAATTAGCATATGATTGCTCTGCTTCATTAGCTCTAGCAGTATTTACCTCTTGTTAACTTTACCATATTCAAAAACGCACCCGTTATCTTCGATAGCTCTGGCAGTATCTGTCGAAGCAATTTAAACTGGTTAAAATATTTATCGCTTAGATCCATGGATTCATATTTTTTAGATCTCGTACGGACCTGTCTTTCCGGTGGGTTTTCGAAAATTTTCAAAAGATCCACGTGCATTTTTAAAGGGATCTTTTCACGTTTCCACGTACTTTCAATAAATCCGCACTTTTAATAAGACTTTAACCCATGTATTTTAACTCATACGTTTTAATCAAATGAGCCTCCCTAAAAGTTCTCTGTGGCCCTCGGGCAGTTTTTCCCTGTCTTGGAGTAAGGTATTTCGCAAGCTAACCCGATCCGCACGGACATTTGTGTTTCTCGCTGTTTGAAATTCCCTTGTGCAGAAAGAAAGAGACAAAAGGACCCACGATGGAAAAGATGCAGGAAGCAGGAAAATCCAAAGCCTCGTCAAAGGAAGCACCAAGGACAACCCCGGTCATCACCCGGAGCAAGCAGAAAGGAGACAAAGCCAAAATGACTAGTCAGAGGCAGGATACTGCGGAAATCACTTCTCCTATGAACGCTAACTCCGTTGCAGCCGCGGCTCTCAGAGCAGCGGCGACAAAGTACAGTACGGCAGCGGCAGCCTCAAAGGCTGCGGAAGCCAGCAAAACTTTTGCTACGAATCAATTTCACCAACCAAAAGAAAGGGTGGATGAATCCAGAACACATCAACCTGCGCACCCGCCAACCTTCGAAATGCCATCAACAAACGATCATAATCAAACTGTGCCGGTGTCTCTAACACCGCAGATGGGCACTCCGCCGGATTTGGAAATTCCAACAATCGAAGCTGAACCTCCACCACCTTTAGTGCAAACCATAGAAGAAGGCAGCACCATGGCCGTAGTAGCACGAGCTGGGACTCCCAATCAGGGGTCAAACCAATCACATCGATTGATGGATGAGCTTGAAGAATTGAAGAAGAGCCAGCAGGTTTACGCAGATGCTGTAGCTCTGCTGGCCAGAGAAAACAAAGATTTAAAAGACCGGATTGCCCTAAGCACGAAGACCAGCCAGCAACTTGATGAAGCAAATTCAAAGGCACCAGAACCAAATCGAGACCGAAGAGTCGTCGTAGCAGCTACTGGAGACGCGGCTAGGGGAAGTAGCGCATCCGACCCGGATTATAATGACGGAGAGTCAGACTATCACGAGCAGAAGAGCGTAGGGAACCACCGCGCGATGGAAGAGATGCGTGACGAAATGATGGCCGAGATCAGGCAGTTAAAGAGTAGACAAGGCGGGGGAAGATTAGAAGAGGTCATGAGAGAGGCTAATTCCACGCTCCTAACTCATCGCCTGGCCAACACCCCTATTCCGCTGAAGTGCCCTGTCCCGACCTTCGAAAGCTATGACGGATCAAGTGATCCCGCTGCACATATTCGGTATTATAACCTTGTTTTAGCCAGATGGAGTCATAACGACGCCGTACTCTGTAGATACTTCCCATCAAGCCTGAAGGGATCGACATTGTCTTGGTTTGATAATTTGCCGCCGGACTCCATCCACTCCTACGACCAACTCGCAGAAAAGTTCTTAAGAACTTACATGTAGAATAAGGCTGGTAACACCGGAATGGATAAGCTCTTTTCGCTAGCAATTGGCTACAAGGAAACCACGAGGGAATACACTAACAGATGGCACAAGATCTGCCAAGCCATAGGAAGTGTGGACCCAGTGGTAAGTATCAACTTCTACAAGTGGGGATTAGACCAAATGAGTCCACTATTTGTTGAGATTCATGGAAGCGTGCCTAAGACAGAGGGAGATCTTCGAATAATTATTGAAAAACACGCTCGTCTTGAAGAAATCCAGCGTGAAAACCCGAGGGCGAATCAACAGAGGTCTCACCGTACCAATTCCGCAGAACAAACCAATGGGGCCAAAAGGAATAGTTCAGTGGAACGGCCTCACGAAGATAGGAAGGAACGAAGGGATGAACGACGAAAAGACGATCGAAAATTCGAAGATCAGGTTTACACGAAGCTCAATGCTAGCTATGCTCGGATCCTGCGAGAGATCAAAGGAAGGGAAAATTTGGAGTGGCCATGGTCTAAGGGAAAACATCCCCCAAGAACCGAGAAGTCTAAAGATTACTTTGAATATCACTGCTTCAACGGACACCAGACCGAGAAATGTAAAAACCTCAAAATAATGATCCAAAAACTGATTGATGCTGGCGAACTCCACCATTACATACGAAAGGATGTCGCGGAGGATATATCCAAACGGACCAAGCCAGTCCAACTTCCAGAGGGGAACCACACAATCAACACCATCTCGTAATCTGAATCCGCAGGGCCCTCACTTACAACGCAGATAGGAAAGAGGCTACGGAAGCAGTTCGAGGACCGCTGCGAATTGTATAAGATTGATGGTGTAGAGGTGGATGAGCACGAAGAGTGGATGGACTCGCCTATTATCTTCGATGCTGAAGATATCGAAGAAGATATGGAAGACCATAGCGACCCCCTGGTCCTAACACTACCAGTGGCTGGATGTAACCTCAAAAAGATCCTCATAGACGGGGGAAGCTCGGTAAACGTCCTATTCTATGACGCATTCAAACGAATGAAGCTCCATGAAGAACATCTAATGACCTCTTATTACACCATCTACGGATTCAATGGAGCACCCACGAAGCCATTGGGAGACATCATGTTGCAGGTTAACGCCGGACCCATGAAAGTAGAAACACGATTCAGCGTGGTTGACGCCCCATCCCCCTACAACGCCATTATTGGACGAAAGTGGTTACATAAACTCAAAGGAGTGGCGGCAACATACTACCAATATCTCAGATTCCCTACACCCGAGGGAGTGATGAAAATCAAGGGAGACCGGGTCTCTGCAAGAGAGTGCCAAGCCACTCAGGATCGTATCAACAACGAATAAGAAGAGCAGCGAAGAACCCGAAGAATTAAAAATAAAGAAGTCGCGAAAGAAAAGGCCATAGACCTGTTCCTCAAGGAAACTATAGGAAGGGGTTTGACAAAGGGTGATAATGTCCTAAACACAGAAACAGGTACTTCAGCAGCCAACGAAGGACAGAAACATACCAAATAGCAATCAAAGAACGTCCCAGTCCTCGGGGATCCGAAGCCGGTGTTCACACCAGTAGATCCCGTGAAAGAAATCAACATAGGAACGGAAGAAAACCCGAAGATGATCAAAGTAGGGACCATAATGGACGAAAGAAGAGAAGATTCCTTAACCAAATTACTTAACGAATACGCGGATGTATTCGCCTGGAAGCTAGGAGATATGCCGGGGATTGACCCGAAAATAATCCAACACGAGCTGCGCATCAAACCAGGCACGCCACCTTTCAGGCTATAAATAAGAAAAGTTGCACCGGAATACCATAAGGCAGTGGAACAAGAACTTCGGAAACTACTAGAAGCGGGATTCATCAAAGAAGTCAAGTACCCTACATGGATCTCCAACATGGTCGTCGTTCCTAAGAAAAATGGAGGGGTCAGGATATGCATCGATTTTACTAACCTCAACAAGGCATGTCCAAAGGACAGCTATCCCCTGCCAAGCATAGATCAGCTGGTTGAATCGGTAGAAGGATACGAAGAGCTGTCTTTCATGGATGGATATTCTGGTTACAACCAAGTAGCCCTGGAGGAAGAAGATAAACTACACACAACATTCTACATCCCACATGGCCTTTATTGCTACATTAGAATGCCCTTTGGACTTCGAAACACAGGGGAAACATACCAAAGAATGGTCGATGCTATTTTCAGGCCATGGATCGGTAGTACCTTAGAAGTCTACGTTGATGACATGCTCGTCAAAAGTAAGCTGCGCAAAGATCACCATCAGGATCTGAGAGATATCTTCGAAGCAATGAGAAAGCATCACATGGAAGTAAACCCAGAGAAATGCACCTTCGGTGTCACTTCAAGGAAATTCCTCGGATATATCTGGTAACAAAAAGGGGCATTGAGGTAGACCCAGCGAAGATTCAATCCATAGTAGAAATGCCATCCCCGAAGAATTTAAAAGAGGTGCAGAAGCTCAATGGGTCCATAGCAGCCTTGGGCAGATTTATTGCCCGATCCTCGGACAAATGCAAACATTTTTTCAACATTCTCAAAAAAGGGAGTAAGTTTGAATGGACCGCAGAATGCGAAGAAGCATTCCAGAAAATCAAAGAACACCTGGCTTCAATTCCAATCCTGCAGAAGCCTGATCCTGCTGAGGTTTTGGCATTATACATAGCAGCGACGGAAGACGCAGTTAGCGCAGTGTTGGTCAAAACCAATGCGAAGATAGAACAACCTATTTATTATGTCAGTAAGACCCTCAATTCTGCGGAAAAGAACTACACAAAGATCGAACAACTTATCCTAGCATTGGTATGGGCTACTCAAAAGCTGAGAACCTACTTCCTAACTCACGTCATCCGGGTCCCATGCAAAGCACCACTGGAATCAGTCCTTAAAAGCACAGGAAAAGTGGGCAAAATAGCCAAGTGGAACACCCACCTGGACCAATTCAACATCATTCATGAAATTCAACATTCCCGAAAATCCCAAGTCTTGGCGGATTTCCTAGCAGACCTCCCCCTGGACAACGACGAAGAGATTATGGGAATGCCAGAAGCCGAGGAAGAAAGTAAGGATCCAATGGATATCCTCGAACCCGCGAGTCAAAGACAATGGGAAGTCTTCGTCGATGGTTCCAAGAATAAGGAAGGAGCAGGAATAGGCATCGTCATCACCACCCCAACCGGAGAAAGGATCGTACAGGCACTCAGGTTAGAATTCAAAGAGCATACTAACAACATCGTCGAATACGAGGCAGTCGTACATGCCCTCCGTTTAATAATAGAGATGGGGGTAACCGATGTAAGACTGAAAGTGATTCGCAGCTTGTCATACGGAAAATAGGGCTCGAGTACAATATGTACGACGACACCCTCTCAGCTTACATGGCCTTGGTCCAAACATTGGCATCACAAATTCCGAACATCAAGTTCCGACACTTATGCAGAAGGGATCTTAGGCACGCGGATGCCCTAGCATATATATCATCCATGCTGAAGGACAAAAGCGTCGAAGCTATTAAAATAACAAGGGTATACGAGCCTTCGATTGCATCACAATTCTCCTTCGCTACCAATCAAGATACAGTGGAAGAAAATATCGAAGACCAGGTAGGAGAAGACATCCATAACGATTTTGACGAAGAAGATATCCTGTCAAGAGCAAATCAAGACGAAGATTTCAGCAACGAAGATGATTGGAGAATGGTGATCCATGCATTTCTGAAAGAAGGAACCTTACCCGCGGACCATAAACAAGCCAGGAAAATACTCTCCAAAGTAGGAAGATATGACCTTCGGGATGGAATCTTGTACAAGAAATCCTTCATCGGACCGTTACTACGCTGCTTGTCCAGGAAAGAGGGGCATCGAATTCTAAAGGACATCCATTATGGTGACGCAGGAAATCATAGCGGCATGAGATCACTAGCCGACAAAGCAAAAATACAAGGATATTACTGGCCCACAATGATACAAGATGCCGCAAGAATGTCCCGACGATGTGAAGAATGTCAGCATTTCGCCAAAAAGATACACGCGCCAGCAACAATGTTAAATTCAGTAGATAGCCCGTGGCCATTTGCAAAATGGGACATAGATATCGTCGGGCCCTTCATCGAAGGATCAGCGAAAAGACGATTTTTGATAGTAGCCACGGACTACTTCAGTAAATGGGTGGAAGCTAAAGCCTTAGCCAGGATCAGAGACGTGGATGTGTTTACCTTCATATTCCAAAACATCATTTGCAGGTTTGGCATACCCGCAGAAATCGTGTCCGATAATGGTAAGCAGTTACAGGGGAAAAATATAGACATGCTCTTTGATACTTTCAAAATAAGGAAGAACAAATCCACCCCCATATACCCTCAGAGCAACGGACAAGCGGAAGCCACTAACAAGACCCTCGCCCTTATCCTCAAAAAGTAATTAGACGAACATAAGGGGCGATGGTGTGCACAATGTGCTATGGGCATACAGGACAACACGAAAATCTGCCACTGGGGAATCCCAGTTTCTCCTCACTTATGGAGACGAAGCAGTCATCCCAACAGAGATCCTCATGCCAACCACAAAGACCGAAGCAAGGGAGAAAAATCTCACAACGGACATGATGTTAGAGAGATTGGACGACCTGGAAGGAAGAAGGGAAGCAGCATTGCAGAAGATGGAAAATTATCAACGAAGGCTAGCAAGGGAGTACAACAAAAAGGTAAAACTTCGGAATTTTGTAGAGGGGCAGTATGTGCTAAGAACAATCCCACAGTATCAACGAGAAAATAAATGGGGAAAGCTAGCACCTACATGGGGAGGACCTTTTATAATACACGACATTGCGGGAAACGGTTCCTACTATCTTCGCAATCTGAAAGGAGAGGTTCTCCGGCATCCTTGGAATGCTAAGTGTCTCAAACCGTACTACCCATAGGAGCAACGCAGCTTTGCATCTGCGTGAAGAATACCAGAAGAAGAAGGCAGCGTAACCGCTCTACATGTTTCTATATCTGGACGAGGAGTAGCAGGCCTCAACCTATCAATCAAACAAGCTTTCTGAAATTCAAGTAAACAAAACTTATCAACATTATTGGGGAAAGTATTTAATCTACAATCTCTCAGGGCTCCCCCATCAGTGTCCATGAGTGTAAGACCAGGGGGAAGGCACCCAGCAGAAAGAGATACCCAACCAATCATAAGGCAACGGATCGACGGAATGGGTGTATGTAAATATTTTTAACCCCATATTCTAGAACGTTGCCTCGGCCCCCACCGTCTGGGAATCCTCTGGCCAAGGGTTCGCCAGCGGGGTGACAGGTCTCAAGACGATCACGAAGGTACCTCCCTTCGGTATCGCACCCAAGCACTTAAAATACTCTTCTTTCGTTTTTAGTGTCCTTCCTCACAATGCTTAAAATAAACAACAAACTGATATTGCAGGTATATCAAAAGAAGGATTCATTTCATAAAGGTTGGTTACAAAAAGCGGCAAGGCCAATTCAAGGAAAAACACATCAAAAATATTCTTTTTACAAAATATTAGCAAAACCTAACGGAAGGCTAATGCCGTGGTCTCTACTTAGAAGAGGCCGCCCCATCAGCAGGGTTGTTCCGAAGAGTTGAAGGGACGCTCCTACCAGAAGAGGGTCCCGAGGATCCAGGAAAGGAGGCAGGTACAGGACGACGCGGATAGATCTTGACGAGGCCATGCTCGGTCTTAAGGCCAAGCTCAATCTTCTCCAGCATCTTGTTTGTCTCCTCAGCCAATTGACACCGAGCCTTATGCATAATAACTGTCGTCCGCTGGTGGGATTGAGTTAACAACAACGATAGACGATTCACTTCTTTAGAAGCAGCACCAACGGCCTCCTCGCGGGATGCCGCCAGACTCTTAAAATAATTCGTCTTTCCTTCCTGCTGCGCTAAGGAAGATTGAGCCTTTTCAAATTTTTCATTTGCAGCGCGGAGTTGTCCCTCGAGCTCTGAAAAAGACAACAAAAGGGAGTTAGCAAAGAAAAGACACAATCGCACTCTACGAAATAAGGTTATACCTTCGACACAAGCCGAAGCCTCTTCATACTCATTAACAACCGCATCTCGCGCTTCGTCAAGATAGTCGTATTCCTCGGATAATTTCTTATAATCTAGTCGAAGGTTGGTGAGAGTAAATTGACTGGCATCTAATTCTACCAGCTTCATCGAATCCATGTGACGAAGGTGGTTGACTTCGTTGTTTATCTCTGTTACCCCTTTGCTAAGTCGGTACATACATACTTCGGGATTCCTCTCAGACTCAGACTGGTGGGCTACTTCAGCACGAGAAGCAGCAAGGGCTTTGCTGAGAGCCCCAACTTCGGCTCTAGCATCGTCCCTTTCTCTGGTAAGACATAGCATAATCTCCTTAATTCCCGGAAAAGGAAGGGAGCGAGCCTTTTGTAATTCCTCTTCCAGAAGATATATTCTAGACTCCAACAACGAGGTACGCTCACGGGATTCCCGCAGATTCTCACGTGTCCACAACAGCGTACCATGGAACAAAGTACGGTCATGATTATACAGATTCTGCATATCAACCATCTGAACATGCCTTGCGCGCCATCCCTCAGCTCGAGCGTCCCACTTTTTGGCTTCGCTCTTAATTTTTTCGACCAACTCTTTGATACGAGATTTTTGCCGTGCCTTTCGTTTCGAAGCCATATCAGCTCGGGGACGCCACCCACTGGAGATAGGGTGGGGAGACTCAGACAGAACAACTAAGTAGTATAGAGGAATTACGAGGGTAAAAGATGAAAAAGAACCAAACCTGTGAAAGCTGAGACTTGGCCGCGAGTTTGCTCTAACTCAGCGCGGACAGCGGCAAGCTCTGGACGAAGACCAGCCTCCGCTTCACCCAGCCTTTCTTTCTCTTTAAGGCTTTTCTTCAGTTCTTCTATTTCCACCTCAGCCGCAGATAATGCCTTTTCTCTGTGACGGAGCTTAGCCTCCAGCTTCAAAGATTTCGCCTTAAAGAATTGATACAACACATGGTTACAATGCTCACTCCTCATCATCTACACATCAAACGACAAACATTATTACACCGAAGGATTCAATTGTCACGAAGAGATATGTACGAAGACTTACCTCCAAGACATGCTGCTGGGGAAAACCATATTGATACCCATCGGCTATGGCCATCATGTCAGCAACGGAAGTGGGAGTCTCCGATACGAGGGTAGCCTCTGGAACACTCAAGCTTTTCCCCCACATCTCAGCAACACGCGCCTCGGAAGATAGTTCCATCATCCGACGGGTATAAGCATCAAAATCCTTCTCACCAGCAACCACCGGGGCAGGATGGGGGACAAACAACAGACTCTTTTTCTTGAGCCAATCCATTATGGCATCCTCACCCTCAAACGACAGCGAATGAGGGAAATCCTCGGAAGTCGAGTCAACCACAGACTTCCCCTTTGTGATATTGCCCCATCGGCACAAGTTTCGGCATCACCACGCGTGTTGTGATCATCCGCGCCCTCATTCTGAATAGCAGCATCTTCCTTACCAGAACCCCCGATCACATCCCAATCATCATTGGGGGAAAGCAACGAAAAGTCTTTGGGAAAATCAAGGGCATCGTCAAAGAGTTCCCCTGCGGAATATATCCTGTCAAAGGAGAACTCTTGAGAAATGGTGGGGAGAGTTTCCGCAGCCTCACCAGCAGGAGCAGACATGTCCGCGATAACACTGTCGTCAGCCACCGCGGTATTATTTCTCCCTTCAACACCATCACAACCCGCACCAATCTCTTCCTCGACGTCAGGAGGGGAAGTATCAGTGCGTTCTTCCCCATCAGACATTTAATCCTCGGCAAACTCTTCGTTCACCGGACTGGTAACTTCTTCATGAACCTCAGCCTCACCCGTTACAATGGTAGAAGACTGCTTGGGCCCAATCTTTTTCTTTTTCGACACCTACAAACCAATACACATTCCACAAAAAGAGTTATTTCCCCATACAAAAGTTTGATTTTCAAAAAAGGAGGGGCGCGGCCAGAATCTGCAGTAACCATACCTTGGCAGTAGCGGCACTCTTCGGTGGAAGTATAGCACCAGAACCTTCTTCCTCGTCTCCTTCAACGACATCGAGAGCATAAGGAAAGTTCATGCCTTCGAAATTTAAACGCCAGGGACAGAAATCTCCATAACGAGCAGGAGGAGATTCACGAGGTCTGCTACTCTCAGAAGGACGCCAACCGCGCGGACCGGGAATCCAACCATACGCCCAAGGTCTAACAATTTCAATAACAGTGGCGTGCCATTCATAATCATGGTCACGCTTGATCCTTTCGCGCGCGGGAAAAAGTTTCCGCTGACTCGACCCCTCGGTGCCTGGAACGTACTTCAGTTTGGCATCGCTCACCTCACTTAACAGACGAATTTCGCCTCGAGGAGCAGCAAGGTTCCGCAGGCTAACACTCCACGGTTTACGGTTCCTACTATTGACATAATCCCCAAAGGAGTTATTGAAGTTTTCAGGAGTATACCATTCCCTCTCAGCGGGATTTGGAACGTAACATGTCATCGTCGTCTCCCCCTTACTCCGCAGATAACATTCCCTCAGTGCACGAAGATAATTCCCCGATAATTGCGACACGAAACGACTGTGAGTATTGGTGGAAGAGCCTTCCCGACCATCCAGCTCATCGTAATAAAAGGAATCACCAGACTTGTACAACAGTAGCATAAGACCCGCCTCGAAGGCTCCAACCGTAGTCAACAGGTGAAACTCATCAAACTGATACTTCGAGATGAACTCGTAAGTAATATCATCCTCAGGGGCATAAAAACGAACCTCGAAGGCTTGAAGCTCATGCTTTTCCTTGAAAACTTCAAGGTCAATGTGCTTGAACGTGACTTTCTTCTTGCTGACCGAAACGCTGCGTATCACCGGGGCGGCCTCATCCTCTTCCGCGGGGTCGGACGAACCAACAAAAGCTTCGGAAGATCTTTTTTTCAAAGGAGGATTCTTAGACGATTCAGCTCTCGGCACACCACCTTTGGAGTTCTTCCCTTTAAAAGAAAGTACTGGAGGCGGCGACATAGGGTGCTGCACGGGCATTACAGAACGAAGAGGAGGAACATCGAAGGCGCCACCACGAGGAGGTGTCTGCGTACACCTAGAGTCATCACGAGGACGAGAAGCAGCACGACCGGCAGCGTATCGAGACCCGGAAGGACTCTTCGATGGATCCCCTCTCCTAGGAGGAGAGGCCTTCGTCCCAGAAGAAGACGAAACTTTACTACCGCGGGGATCCATTTGAGACAATATAGAGAGATCTCCCCCAGGTGGATATGTATCATACTCTCTACGCGGAGGGGATCTCGGTAGACTGGAAGCCGGAGTTTGATAAGGAAGCCGCGGACGGTCAGACATGGCTGCGAAGAGGTACAACAAAAACAAGTTAGAAGCAAACACGAGGGCATCACCAAAGAAAAAAAAAACCACAAAATTAGCAGTCCATCTCAACATAGCCCAGAAACCCTAAAACTAGCATACATGCTTGAATTCCCTAAAACCCTAAACTTAAAAGTTCAATCAACACAAGTGAAACAATGGCCTCCTCGACTTGAGAAGAAGAACATGGGAAAACTAGCATACATGCATCAAAAGATGTTCTTCATCACAAACAAGGGACGACAGCAGCAGAAAATTTACAATCAACACAACTTAAAACAACAGAAACAAAGAAAAGAAACCTTACCACCATAAACAAAATCCCGAAAGAAGACAACAAACCAGAAACAAAGAAGAAACGAGCGTGATAAATGCTAGGGCAGAGAGAATTTAATGGTTGAAGAATAAAGAATGAAGACTGACAGGGAGAATGAAATTAATTTTCAAGGAGAATGAAATTAATTTTTCTCTCCTCTCCTTAATATACTCGAAAGAAAGAGAAGTAAGTTAATGGAGGAATGTGAAACGTGCCCATTAAATGAGCAGTTAATGCACGAGTAAGAAACATACCCAAGTATCTAGGAGAAGTTATTAGGAGAGAGGAAGAATATGTAACGTCTGTTTTCTTCAATGCTCCCACTAAACACTCAAGCCCGAAGAAAAGGGGCAAATTGTATGTACATATTTCATCATCAAACACGTGTATATAGGAAGACACGTGGAGAGCATGCGGACAAAGTCATCAAAACATGATGACACACGCCCACAACCAAGAAGCCCATCCCGTCGACGTCGGATCTTTGCCCGAACAAATCTAAGGGCAGAAGTTAAAAGATGTACCGAAAACACGATGTACTGCGGAGCACCAAATAACTCCCGAAGAGCTACTTTATCTCATCCCCAAAAGAAGCCAAGATCAACGGTGAAGAGAAGGTTAACTTACATGGACGTGACAGGGACAGAAGACACTTGTCTGACACGAGCATGCGTCTCAACTACCCGCATTAAACACTCTGAGCAGTATACGTGTCGATCAACCCGTGGAACGAACGAGGATGACTCTGCGTGATTAAGTAATGAACGAAGACCTCCGCGTGATGGACACAAAGCACAAGAAGATAAGGTTCCAACGGCCCTCAGAAACGGGTCCCACACTCTAACCCTACAAATACCCCCTCTCCACCAAGAGTAGGGGGATCGGAAAAATCAGGGAGAGATGGAGAGAGAGAAGGATTGTGAGTGTAAGTTTATCTTTTACAATACACAGACCTATGTAAACTCCAAAGTCACTCGACTATCTCTGTAACCATCAAGTATATAGTGAAACAACAACCCCGTGGATGTAGGCCTTAGTGCTGAACCACGTAAACCCCAGTCTTATTTACATTTCAGCACTTTGTATTCGTCTAACACTCCGTGAGTTTTACTTTTATACTTCGTTTTCTTTATCTTCCTCTATGTAAACATCTCTGGCGATGATATTAGATGAGGCTATGATAAACCCGAAGGTTTTGAGCCAAGGAATCAATGTGATTGTCTCTTCAGAGCGAGTATGTACCTAAAGTGCGAATATTGTTTGTGAACATATAGATGCCTTCGTGATTTACGTGTTCACACAAATCTTTATAAACAACTTAAGTTTGTTGGTATAAATCTTTATAGTCACATGGAGCCACTAGGCCTACCACCACCTGTTTCTTCGACTGATATTGTGTTTTGCTCCATTTTCGGATCAAACATTAAAAGGGAACACAACTAATGAGTTACGGTTGGGTCTTGATAGAACATAACCGTAACCGACTTATAAAGTGCTACGATTTGTTTCGAAAAACCAAAAAACCAACCGTAATGATTGGTTTTTCTCAACTTTTCTTTCTCTGACTACAAATCAAAATCACTAATCTAATTTTATTTAATTATTAACACTAAATAAATAAGAGTTATTTAGTCATTACGAAAATATTTTAGATATGGGGTTTTTGAAATTACTAACGGGTAATCTATTTTTGTCATATTAGTGAAGCCCTTCTATTGAAATGTGAAGCCCTTATATTAGGTTTCCTCGTTTAATCAACAACTATCACGACCAACATTTTTGTATGTTTTAATATTTAGGCTATTTTATTTTGGACTGGATTTCGGTTTTAAGGCTTAGGATTTTGGAGAAGACGATGAGGAGGTAATGCTCAACGTGTGTGGAGAATTTATATGATCGCAGGGTAATTTAGTCTGGCTAGTACAATTATACTGAATCATTAATGGTTAATGAGTCTGATTAGGATTTACGCACTCCTCGAATCAATTTTCGCTCTCCCTCTAACAAAAATCAATATTAAAGAGACGAAAAGATGTATTCCTCTTTTATTTCGTTTTGCCTTTTTTCTATAGGTAATTTTCGTGCAAAACCCGAGAACTCTTGTAATAAACTTCAACTACTGGGTTCCATTTCACTGAAAGATAAACACGAATCATGCTCAAATCAGCCTTGGCACCTATTCTTTCAACCATTCCAATGAAACCAAAATATCCAGTTGCGCGTCTCTCACTTTGTAAAGCTTTTCGTCCATCAGCTGTTCGTGATAATGTCTCAATAAACGCGGTTGAACCCCTTGAACCACCACTTCATTCATATCCAACTTCAGCTTATATTCATCTTCCTTTCTGCAGAAAACGTTGTCATTACTGTGACTTTCTCATTGTTGCTCTCGGTTCATCATCTGCGAACCTACCCGATGACATTGATGATCCGCGCATTCTGAACTATGTTCAACTCCTTTGTCGAGAGATTGAAGCAACAAAGGTTCTGAAATCGGATGACAACTCACCTCTTAAAACGGTGTTTCTTGGAGGGGGCACACCTTCTCTTGTTCCTCCAAGACTTGTTTCGAAAATATTAGAAACGTTGAACTCGAAATTTGGAGTGAATTCTAATGCTGAAATTTCTATAGAAATGGATCCTGGAACATTTGATGCACAAAAATTGAGTGACTTACTGAACCTTGGTGTTAATAGAGTATCTTTGGGAGTTAAAGCATTTCAGGAGGAGTTGTTGAAGGCTTGTGGCAGAGCTCATAGTTTGAAAGAAGTGTATGAAGCTATAGAGATTATTGGTTCCTGTGGTGTAAGTAATTGGAGTTTGGATCTTATTTCATCACTCCCTCATCAAACCTCAGAAATGTGGAAAGAGAGTTTAGAATGCGCTATAATGGCTGAACCAACTCACGTCTCGGTTTATGATCTGCAAGTGGAGAAAGGCACCAAATTTGGATTATTGTAAGTAGTCTATAACCGTGATAGTCAATGTGGCGTGTCTCTTTGACAGTTACGAGTTTTTATAGCCATTAACCGTTGTTAATGATTTTGAGTTTTAAATCTTAACAGGTATAAACCTGGTGAATTTCCTTTGCCAGATGATACTCTATCAGCAGAGTTTACAAAATGGCTTCAAAGACACTCTGTAATACTGGTTATAATCATTATGAGATTAGCAGTTACTGCAAAAAGGGTTACGAATGCCAACACAATCTTACATACTGGAAGAACGGATACTACTATGCATTTGGTCTTGGCTCTGCAAGTCACCTCGACAGGGTAAGATTTTCACGGCCAAGGAAAATGAAAGAGTACACAAGTTACGTCCAAAATCTGGAAGATGGAGTATTAATTCAGCATGAAAATGGCCATAAGGATGCAAAGGACTTGGAAGTGGATGTTGTAATGCTTTCTCTTCGAACTTCCGAAGGCCTAGAATTGAAATCTTTCAGAGAATGTTTTGGTAGTTGTCTTGCTTTATCTCTTTGCAAGACTTTTAGACCATATATAGAGAGTGGACATGTACTTCTATTAGATGATAAAAGAAGAGTGTTAGTGGCAGAAGAATTCAGGTCAGTGCTGTCTAACGAGAGTAAGATTGAAGAGGAAGTGGCGTTCATTCGACTTAGTGATCCAGATGGTTTCCTACTATCAAATGAGTTAATATCCATTGCATTTGGCGTCATATCCCCATAACAATGATATTACTGTTGCAGCTCAGACTTTTGTAGGTGAATCAAATACTCTAGTAACTATAATTAGAGTTAGCTGAAGATCCATCCAATCAGAATGTAAAGGGCAGACACATTTGCAGGTGCATCATAGTGGTCTAGTTCTAATTCAGCACAACTCTTTTCATTTCAGCACAACTCTTTTCAGTTGCTGTTAGTTGTATTTGCTCGCCAAAGTCGGATACACTTATTCATCTGGCTGAATCGCTCTTGCCTTCATCCCGAGTCGGATATTGACCCTGATTCCGCTAAAAAAAAAACAAACACTCACTCGCACTCACCAGAGAGAGAAGACCTTTCCCAGTGGGCGTCGTCATATGGATCTGGGTCGTGCCAACAAAGTTGTTGGCTGCCAACGCCTTTCCATGTGTTGACTTTTAAATCTTCACTGTATCCTGTAACACCAACACTGGAATCTTTTAAATACATCCTGATGTTTCATCCATCGATCACACTTCATTGTCTATCTAACGGTTATCTGGTTAAGATGTCCTAGAAATCTTTACACGACCCTCTAAATCTCATTTCTTACAAAGCTTCTGTACACACCTTTCTGGGGAAACACTGTCAAGACCAACACTTTAAAAAATTCCAATACTCTCCAAACCAAAATTAAACCTTCACATATGAAATTCAGATCCTTAGCACAAAACCCGTGTCTAATGTCTTCATGAATTTGGTCTAAATGGAGAAATTTGTGATTTTTTCGTTTCTAATTTGTATAATTAGTAATGGGTTTTGCGAGGAGTTAAATCAAACAGCTGCTCCATGGAGAATTCATACTTTGTTTTCTGTTGAATGTCAAGATTATTTTGATTGGCAAACAGTAGGTCTCGTTCATAGTTATAAGAAAGCTAAACAACCAGGACCAATTACTAGACTTTTAAGTTGTACAGATGAAGAGAAGAAGAAGTATAAAGGAATGAACTTGGCACCTACTTTTGAGGTTCCTTCTATGAGCAGACACCCTAAAACCAAGGATTGGTATGTCTTTAAAGCTTTGAATTTTTGTTTTTATTGTTTGCATTTCTTTGATGTTGAACCCTGAAATTGATGCTTCTACTATCTGTGGCATGTGATGAATCTTGAATCAATGTTCGTTTCACATTTCTCATCTATGATATTTCTTTTTCTTTTAGCATTTGTTCTTATGGTATATGCTGTTTTATTTGCTTTCCTAATCCCCATAAACACTAAATGTTATAGTTAAGACGGTACTAAATTACTAATTATTGAGAAATCTATACATTTGGATAACACAATTGAAGTGCGGGGATGGGATGCCATGTTGATACGGCATGCTAAGCATTTTAGATACAGGGAAATGGCTCTATGTGACTAATACCTTAAGTATAGCTATAGCGCAAATTTGCTTCCAGAAATTTTGCTGTGTTTACCACCTTTCCTTGCTCCATGTTTCACGAGTTGGTAAAGTGTTAGTGTTCTCCGGAGAATAATTTTAACGATGGAACTGTAGCTCTCAGCTGAGGTGAAGAACTATTTTCTGTAGGTATCCTGCAATTAACAAGCCAGCTGGAATTGTGCACTGGCTTAAGTATAGTAAAGATGCACAGAATGTGGATTGGGTTGTAATTTTGGATGCAGACCAGATTATAAGAGGTCCAATTGTTCCCTGGGAACTTGGTGCAGAGAAGGGGAAGCCTGTTGCTGCATATTACGGGTATTAAAGAATATTTTCTTGTTAGTAACTCTTTTTGTATGGATCGTGATTATTGAATGTAAAGGTTATCTGTTTTTTTAGATACTTGGTTGGGTGTGATAATCTTCTTGCCCAGTTGCACACGAAGCACCCAGAACTCTGTGACAAGGTTGGTGGCCTCTTAGCTATGCATATTGATGACCTTAAAGCATTGGCTCCTAAGTGGTTATCAAAAACAGAGGAAGTACGAGAGGACCGTGCACACTGGTCAACCAACTTAACTGGTGATATTTATGGCAAGGGTTGGATCAGCGAGATGTATGGATATTCATTCGGTGCAGCAGAAGTTAGTACTTTCAATTTGTTCCTTTTGTAAACTCAAGATTATTCACAATATTAATTCATGTTTGTATGTACTGTCTATTCTGTTTCATTTAGGTGGGGCTTAGACACAAGATTAGTGATGATTTAATGATCTATCCGGGTTATGTACCACGTGCTGGAGTTGAGCCTATACTTTTTCATTATGGCTTGCCATTTACAGTTGGAAATTGGTCTTTCAGCAAACTAGATCATCATGAGGATGCAATTGTTTATGACTGCAACCGTCTTTTTCCTGAGCCTCCTTATCCTAGAGAGGTACAATCATATAATAACTTCGGATGCATAATAAAGAAAGTTAGACAACTAAGTTTAATGCAGTTTTTTTTTTCCTACTGTAGGTTCAAGTGTTGGAAGCTGAACCAAATAAAAGGCGCGGCCTATTTTTGAGCATAGAATGCATTAACATTTTAAATGAGGGTCTTGTGATACACCACGCATCACGTGGGTGCTCTAAGCCAAACTGGTCAAAGTATTTGAGCTTTTTAAAAAGCAAGACTTTTGCTAATCTTACTCGGCCAAGATATTTAACTCATGGCAATCCACGAATTGAGAAAGCTGAGGTACAGCAGTATGCATTTGACAACCCTGGGAAGCCATACCCAAAGATTCATACAGTTTTCTCCACCGAATGTACCACATATTTTGACTGGCAAACTGTAGGCTTTATGCACAGCTTCCGTTTGAGTGGGCAGCCTGGAGATGTCACACGGCTTCTCAGTTGTACGGATGAAGATTTGAAGCAATATGCTGGTCATGACCTAGCTCCTACTCATAATGTTCCATCTATGAGCAGACATCCTTTGACAGGCGATTGGTAATACTCCATGTTCTTCGAGTTTAAGGATGATTTTACTTGTAGCTGGACCCAAATTATAATAATTAGAACCTCTTACAGGGATAAAGTTCTGAAACATTTCTTTTTTCTATGCCGCTTCAGGTACCCAGCAATCAATAAACCAGCTGCTGTCCTTCATTGGCTTAATCACGCAAAGATCGATGCTGAATACATAGTTATTTTAGATGCTGACATGATAATGAGAGGCCCAATTACACCATGGGAGTTCAATGCTGCACGTGGTCATCCAGTGTCAACCCCTTATGAGTAAGAAAAAGTTTTTTTTTCTGCAGGGTGACCAAAGTGTTTTACTAACATACATCTCTGTGTGCTGTTATCTCTGCTAAAGAAGTTCACCATTTGACTTTTGCTTTTCGATGTTAGCTACCTTATTGGCTGCCACAATGAGCTTGCAAAGCTTCATACTAGCCATCCTGATGCTTGTGACAAGGTTGGCGGTGTAATTATCATGCACATAGATGATCTACGTAAATTTGCTCTTTTATGGCTGCACAAAACAGAGGAGGTACGAGCTGACAAAGCTCACTATTCAAAAAATATTACTGGGGATATTTATGAGTCTGGGTGGATCAGCGAGATGTATGGTTACTCCTTTGGGGCTGCAGAGGTATGTTATACATGGAGGCTGCCACCATGACGTCCTCTTATAGTATAATAAAATATGAATATTGAAATTGGACCTCTCATATTTTGTTTACACCCTTTGCTTAATTAAAGACACTTTTGAATGTTCTCTTTGATGCAGTTGAATTTGAGGCACGTGATAAATGATAAAATATTGATATATCCGGGTTATGTTCCTAAGCCTGGTGTCAACTACAGGGTGTTCCATTATGGATTGCAATTCACTGTTGGAAATTGGAGTTTTGATAAGGCTAATTGGAGGAATGTTGATATGGTGAACACATGCTGGGCCAAGTTTCCTGACCCACCAAATGCTTCAACACTGGATTTTACTGATACAAACATCATAAGCCGTGATCAGCTAAGCATAGAATGTGGCAGGACACTAAATGAAGCTCTTCGTTTGCATCACATAAGAAGGAACTGTTTGGACCCGACAAGAAAAGCTCCGCAGACAAAGCAAGAGATTATTAAAGAAGTTACATATTCACGTAGAATCGGCAGAATAGATGAAAGAAGAGATGTGGTAACAGATGATACACCACCACAGGACACTAGGACCAGGGAATCAACTCATCCTAATATAACAGATCCCATATTTAGTTCTTTCAGGTTTTGGATTGTGGTTCTATGGGCATTTTCAGTGATGGGTTTCTTAATAATCGTGTCAATGGTACTTTCTGGGCGGAAAGGAGAAGGACCAAGGGGTAAGGGTAGTCACCATAGAAACAAGAGAAGAGCTTCTTACTCTGCCTTCCCAGACACTACAGGTAGGCATGATAAACATCCTTACAATAATGCTTCTGATATGCTCTTGTAATTGTAGAAAAATCCAAAAGAAAATTCTAGTAACAGAGTAGACGAAAATAGTCAGCCTCTTAAATGTGTGTGGCTGGGATTGCCTTAAACTTTTAGAAGTTCGTTGGGTGAAGAGCAGAAGAGAACAGACAAAGATTTACCTATGACATCGCTTTTAGTTTCCATGTAAGATTTGTTCTCCAGTTAAGATTTGTTCTCATTTTTCTTGTCGATATTTTACTTACTCATTGTAGTTCAAGATTAAATTTACGGGAGATAATTTTAGCTGTGAGTTTTTATTAAGAATTTGAGACGTTGATTGTTACTAGTTTTACAGCAGTCAACATCTGTAAAACACAAATGTACAATTGCTCTTGGTTAATGAAATGAGTACCAGTTGGTCCTATGCAAAAAAAATTCTATATAAGCAGTGTTTGTCCCATTAAAATGGTGCACGTGCATACTGTACAAGCTATTCCATAACTGAAAAATGTGTTTTATTATAGAAACTCATTTTCATTGCAGAAAACCGTCAGTTTATCGTAGAAACCCAATTAACTTATTTTGTAAGCCCACTCGGTTATTAAAGAATAACGATTTTTTGGGGACCATGGTTTTTTTGGGGACCATGGTCCTATTAGACCATCTACCCTATAGTTATAAGGGGTGTCCTAAAGCATTGAAATGACTAACCTACCCTTAACCTAATTTAATTAAAACCAACCCAATAACCACCAATATATATATATATATATAAGCATCACCTCCTCCTACCACCACCTCCCACCATCGCCGATTACCACCACCAGCACCTCTGATTATCACCATCACCAACCACCGATTACCACCACCACCACCGCCCACCACCGCCGATTACCACCACCACCTCCTCCGATTATCACCACCACCAACCACCGATTACCACCACCACCTCCGATTACCACCACCACCACTATATATATATAGCTTAATTTAAAATATTAACAAACATATTCTCACAAACCCATTTTGGTTGAATAAATGAGAAGTAATCACTAAAATGAGTTGAAAATGGAAGTTGCAGAGAGGTTTAATGGAGGGTTTTTTTTCACAGAAAAGTTCGGTTATCAAGAATTAATTTTTTATTAACCGAACTCAGAGTTCGGTTGATTCGCAAAAAATAATTTTAACCGAACTCCTTGTATTAGAACAACACAAGTCCATAAGTTCGGTTCCTTCGCAAAATAAGGATATCACCGAACTTTAGTTTACGAAAATAATGAGAAGTCCACAAGTTCGGTTCTTTCGCAAAAATGTTAAGTTTTCTTTGTAACCGAACTCTACCTTTGAAACTTCGTAACCGAACTCTACCTAATTCGCCAAGAAATAAATTTCGTAGTAACCAAACGTTTGCCTAATTGCATATATGCATATATAAGCCCAGTTCGGTTGATTCGCAAAATATGTTGAAGTTTGCGAACCAACCGAACTTCTAACACTAGGTTACTTTTAACCTGCACTTCGGTTGGGAACTTGGTTGCGTTGAAGTTTGCGAACTAACCGAACACACAAGATGTACCCAAATAAATTGTTAAGTTCAAAGTTCGGTTACCTACCATTTTATCCTAGGTAACCGAACATTACACTGTACAACCAAAACCTCCATTAACGAGCGAGTTCGGTAACCTGCGTGTTTGGAAAACGTAACCGAGCTACACTTTCAGGTGTGCTCGATTACATGTTCTTGACATATGGTAACCGAACTGGCCCAAATCTACATAAAAAATTTCATTTTTTTTGAAAGTTTGGAGCAATTCAACCAACATTATCTAAGTTTGAAGCCTACCTGGGTACCCAAATACCCTTCTCCGGTTGTGGTTGGTAAAATCCATCGTTTTTCATGTTTTTCTTCTTCATCTTCTCTAACTTTACTCTCTCAATAATTCTACTTCTTTAAAAAAAAACCATCTGATTTTTTAATCTCACTAATTATCTTTAACTTAATCATCTCACTAATCATTACACTAACTATTATTAACACTAACTAATTATCATCCAAAATTAATCAGGAGGGTAATTTAGGTATTAATATAAATATCTAGATAAGGGGTGACCTACATTTACTTCTAATGTCTTTACCCAAAATAAAACCATGGTCCCCCAAAAAAAACCATGGTCCCCAAAAAATCGTTCTTAAAGAAACCCATGGCTTATTATAAAAGCCCAGTTAGCTTATTTCGGGAACCGTTTTTTTGGGACTACTCAAAAATGGTGGGGGACTACTTTGTGATAGGAATATCTACCCTATAATTATAAGGGGTATCCTAAAGTGTAAGAAATGACTAACCTACCCTTAACCTAATTCAATTTAAAACCAACCTAATAACCACCTATATATATAACCACCTCCTCCCATCACCACCGCAGCTCACCACCACCGACCACCACCTACCACCTTCGCTACCACCACCACCGACCACCTCAAACCACCACCGCCGCCACCTCTACATATAGCTTAATTTAAATCATTAACAAAATCAAAATCAAAATTATAACAAACCCATTATTTTTCATTCGCTTTTGGTTGAAAAAATGAGAAGTAATCGTCAAAATGGGTTGAAAATGGAAGTCGCGAGAGAATTTCGGCTAGGAATTTTGGGAAAATTTTGTCGAACTAGACGAACCTGATGGAAACGAAGAACATGAAGGAAAGTTCGGCTATTTTGAAAAAAAAAAGTTTCTAGGAGCAGGTTGTCGAACTTAGTTTTAATGGAGTTTTTTCTTTCAGAAAAAATTCGGTTACGTCGCAGATTGTTTTCCTAGCCGAACTTTCGGTTCAGTTACGTCGCAAAAAAAAAACTCCTAGCCGAACTTTTGGTTCGGTTACGTCGCAAAAAAATTTCCTAGCCGAACTTTTAGTTCGGTTACCTCGCAATTTTTTTTCCTAACCGAAATTTTTTCTGAAAGCAAAAACTCCATTAAAGATGAGTTCGGGTACCTGTGTCTTCAGAAGCATTAGCCGAACTACACTAGCAGAACAGTTCGGCTACCTGTTCTTCAGATTTCGTAGTCGAACTATACTGTCATAGCCGAACTCAGTTTATAAAATTTTCATTTTTTCGAAAGTTTATGCCAATTCAAGCAAGATTAAGTAAATTTGAAGTATACCTAAGTACCCAAAACCCTCATTTCCAAATCAACCATCTTAAAAAAAAAAAAAAAAAAACCTTCTTCTCAAAAATTATTCTTTTAAAAACACCCAACTAATTAATCTAACCTCACTAATCACTATTTAATCATTACACTAACACTAATTAATCATCACACTAACTAATTTAATTACCAAGGTAAGTTTGGCATTAAAAAAAAACTTAGATAAGGGGTGACTCAATATTACTTCTAATATCCACCCAAAAAAATGGAGAGTAGTCCCCCACCATTTTTAAGTAGTCCCCTGTAGGATCAGAATCTCGCAACAGCGAAATTATCAATGACACAGCATAACAACGTCGCAGAACAATTTCAGCAAAGATCACGAGAAAGGTATGATAGTTCTGCGAAAATTAGAGAGTTTGCGAAATTAACATTTGTAAGATTGCGAGAATGTCGCAAACCATACCCGAAAATAAAGGACAGATTAGCTGTCGTCCACTATGTATTTCTTTATAAATAGTCGTTCGAGTTGTAAAGAAAGAGAGAGATCTTTTTGAGTATGAAACAAATAAATAGGAGAGAGAAAGTTCAGAGTAGAGATCATTCTTGATTTCTTTATCTTTTCTTGTAAGAACATTCAAAGATTAATCAATAAAATTAAGAGTGTAAACCTAAAAATGAGTTGATTAACAATGAAATCATATGAGGGGTGCAGTGTAGGATTTCCTGCAACTACATAATGGCGCTAGAAACAGGGGACTGAAGATCGAAAGTTGAAGATTGTTGTTGAAGATATTCAAATCAAGAAAGTGATTAAATAAATCAGTGAATCGGTTAGAAGAAAGATGAATAGAATTAATGTAGATGACAAAAGATTGAAGTGTAATATGATAACAAAAACGACGATTAATGAATTCCATGAAAACATCAAAGGAAGAATACATAAACGAAATTTTTAAGGAAGGAAAGTTATGGCGGTAGAAAAGATATCACCCTTGAATGATTGGGAAAAGCAAAAAATTACATTCATGGCGGCAGAAATACCAAAAGAAAATTTGAACCACACATCTCCATTGGTTGTCACAGTGCCAATTGTGCGAAAAAAGAGGGAGACAACGACAAAATCCACAGGAGAATGGATATTGAACAGAACTGTAATCGATACAGGAAGTTCAGTGGATATAATATTTTATCACGCATTCCGGGGAATGGGATTTAAAGATGAAGAAATGTCCAGTTCAACATATTTTTTTCACGGCTTTGGAAAATCCATAACAAAACCTAAAGGAGAGATAGTGGTACGAATTCCACTTGGAGAAATCGAGAAACATGTAACGTTGTCCGTGGTGGATATGGAATCACCATATAATATGTTATTAGGTAGACCATGGATACATGCGATAAAAGCTGTGCTATCAACGTTGCATCAATGTATTAAATTCCCCACACCAAATGGAATAGGTGAAATCAGAGAAGATGTTGACAATGCGAAATTATGTCATCAGATGAAGTAAAGCATTATGAAGGACAAGGAAAAAAGAAACAATTTCTCAGAAAGTTGGCAAAGGAAGCAAAGAAAGAAGAAGAATTTAGAGTATATATGATAAGGGCAAAAGAAGGCAAAGGAATACCCAGCGAAATTTCGGAAGAAGGAGAAGGACCTATGAAAATGATAAAAGAACCTACACCAATGGGAGAACCTAAACCCACTTACACTGCCGCAGAACCAACAAAAGAAATAAACGTTGGGACTATAGAAGAACCTCTAATATTGAGAATTGGAACCAAAATGGATATGAAAGAAGAAGAAAGAACTGTTAACTTGTTGCGAGAATATAAAGATGTTTTCGCAGGAAACATGGATGAGATACCGGGAATAGATCCATCAATTGCATGCCACAAGTTGGAGATTAACAAAAATGTGAGACCATTTAAACAGAGAATAAGAAAAATTGCAACAACTTATCATTCCCAAATAGAAGAAGAATTACATAAAATGCTTGAGGCGGGAATCATAAGAGAAGCTAAATACCCAGAATGGATAGCGAATATGGTCATTGTCCCAAAGAAAAACAAAGGAATCAGGATTTGCATAGATTTCACTGATTTAAACAAAGCTTGCCCCAAAGATAGTTTTCCGTTACCAGATATTCCTCAAATGGTGGAATCCGCAGCGGGAAATGATAGGGTATCATCTTTAGATGGATACAAAGGGTATAACCAAATACCTCTCGCTGAAGAAGATCCAGAACATACTGCTTTCTTTGCCCCTAGAGGTTTATATTGTTACACGAAAATGCCATTTGGTTTGCGAAACGCGGGAGCGACATACCAAAGAATGGTAGAGAAGGTGTTCTCAAAATGGATACACAAAACATTAGAAGTATACGTGGATGACATGTTAGTAAAGAGTAAAGAAGCTAAAGACCATGTACAAGACCTTAGGGAGATTTTTGAACAAATGCGGCAGTATAACATTAAATTGAATCCTGAGAAGTGTACTACTGGAGTTGCATCGGGAAAAATTTTAGGCTACATTGTATCAAAAGAAGGAATACAGGTTGATCCATAAAAAGTGCAAGCAGTTCGTGACATGCCAACACCAGCAACAATAAAAGATGTACAGAAGTTGAATGGGATTCTATCTTCGCTGGGGAGATTCATTTCGTGATCATCATACAAATGCAAATATTTTTTCGATATACTCAAGAAGGGTGCGAAATCTAAATAGACTGATGAATGTGAAAAAGCTTTTCAAGGAATCAAAGAACATCTTATGAATACAACTATTTTACAAAAAGCAGAATCAAGAGAAGAATTATTGATCTATCTTGCGACGATGTCGCATGCATTAAGTTTTGTGTTATTGCGAGTAGACGCAGGAGTGGAGAAACCCATTTATTACATTAGCAAAACTTTTAATACTGCTGAGAAGAATTACTCAAAGATTGAAAAGTTAATCTTAGCATTAGTTTATGCATCATTTAAGCTTCACATATACTTTCAAGCACACAAGATAAAGGTATTAACAAAAGTACCAATTGAATCAGTGATGAAGAATTCTAAAAGATCAGGAAGAGTGGAGAGATGGAATGCACAAGTAGGCCACTTTGATATTAAATATGAAATTTTTTCTTCACCAAAATCACAAGTTGTTGCAGATTTCTTGGCAGAATTTCCTTTAGAAGAAGATGAAGCAGTAGAAGAAATGATGGATGTAGAAGAAGAACATGGAGATCCAAAAGATTTATTAACAGAACCAAATAGATGGGAGATATTGGTAGATGGATCATCAAATGGAGAAGGAAATGGAGTTGGAATTGTTTTAATTTCGCCAGAAGGAATAAAAATGGCCTTTTCATTCAGATTGGAATTTGCATCCACTAATAATGAAACAGAATATGAAGTTGTGATACATGCCTTAAAATTCGCAATAGAAATGAAACTTGAAAATGCCAGGATCACTAGTGATTCGCAGCTAGTTATTCGCCAAATAAAGGGAGAGTATACTACAAATGAACCATCCTTGAAGAAATACAAGAAGCTGGTTGAAGAATTGTCAGCAAAAATCCCAAAAATAAAATGGAGGCACATTTCAAGAAAAGATAACAGACTCGCAAATGCTTTTTCTTTCATCTCAAGCATGATGACAGATCCAACTGCGAGATGCATAAAAATACAAACACTTTTGTCACCATCAATCAATAAAGAAGAAGAAGACGTGGACGTGATGATAATAGACAATGAAGAATAAGAACAAATGAACAATATCGCAGACTGGAGAATGGAACTTCATGCATATTTGGCGAAAGGAGAAACACCAAGAAATAGATTAGAAACACACAAGTTAAAAAGCCGTGCGACGAATTATGAATTAAGAGATGGGTTGCTATACAGAAAATCCTTTAATGGACCATCACTCAGATGTTTGACACGAGAGGAAGGAGAAAAGGTGCTAAAAATGTTACATAGTGGGGATGCTGGCAATCATAGTGGAGGAAGATCTTTGGCACATAGAGCAAAAATGCAAGGTTATTACTGGCCATATATGCATGAAGATGCAAAACAAATATCAAGACGTTGCGAAGATTGTCAACGACATGTAAAGAAAATACATGCACCTGGAGCACCATTGTCATCTTCAACTAGTGTATGGCCTTTTGGAAAGTGGGGCTTAGATATTGTGGGGCCATTTTTACCAGGATCTGGACAAAGAAGATACTTAATAGTCGCAAGAAATTATTTCACGAAATGGACAGAAGTGAAGGCAGTACAACATATTCGCGACAAAGATATCTTTACATTAATATTCGAAAATATCATTTGCAGATTCGGAATTCCTGCACAGTTGGTATCTGATAATGGGAAACAATTTGAAGGACAGAATATAGAAATGCTACTTAATGCATTCAAGATAAAATGTGGAAAATCTACTCCTTTGTATCCACAAGCTAATGGGCAAGTAGAAGCAACAAACAAAATAATTGCAGATATATTAAAGAAGAAATTGGAAGGACATCACAGAGCATGGTGCGAACAAGTACATAATGCAGTATGGGCTTATAATACAACTAGAAGAGAAGCTACTGGAATGTCACCTTTTTGTTTAACATACGGAGTTGAAGCGGTGTTACCAACAGAAGTTGTTATTCCGACAACAAAAAGAGAAGCTTGGGAGAAAAATCTTAGTGCGGGCTTGGTTTTAAATAAACTTGATGAATTAGAAGAAAGAAGAGAAAAAGATTTATAACATATGGAGAATTATCAGCGAAGATTATCCAGAGAATATAACAAACATGTCAAAATACGCGAATTTCAACCAGGAGATTTAGTTCTGCGAGAAACACAAATATATCAGCGAGAAAATGGTGGAAAATTAGCGAAAAAATGGGATGGACCTTACATCATTAAGGAGATAGTTGGAACAGGAGCTTATAGATTAATGGATCCAGAAGGAAGAGATGTTGGTCATAGATTAGACAGACCATGGAACAGATTGTACTTAAAAAGATATTATCCGTAAGAAGCTTTGAGAAGTTATGAATTCTGAAAGAATAATTGCAGGATTACTCATATCAAAACAAGATCATGATGTGCGAAATTTACGCAGAGATAATCACAGAACAATGACATAAAAGAAAGGGGCGAACCTTTATGGCGTACACCCTAGTTCGCGAATAAAATTTCGCAAGAGGCAAATGTAAGACCTAAAGTACGTCATATTAGGGGGTACCTGTTACATGGCTCAGGGAAAGGCTACACCGCCACCGGAACCTGAGTCATGGAGATTTGGGGTCAATAAATCCCATCCGGGAGAGGCACCTTGGATTCTCAGCTTAAGCATATGACTTGGGTTGGGCGACTAAGGTAATAAGGACTCCCCCAAGGAGTGCAGATCTGATCAAGGCGCCGAGGTACACGGTTGAGTCAAGAGTGCCAGGGACGTTTGAAGCGTACCTTGCCATTCTTGACAAGTCTTGGCTTATACTGCACTCGACCTGAAGAAAACCCCACTTAGGGTGCAGTCTCGTAACCATAAGCCCTATAGGTAAAAGGGATAAGAGGCTGCGAAAACAACTGGTTGTTGTTAAGACTGGATGAGAGGAGCTAACCATGTATGGTGGAAGTACGCCTCCTTGAAGGGGAAACCAGGGGGAGATAAGGGCGGCACCCTCCATTAGGGAGATGATAAGTGTCTTAAGACGCAAATGTCATGAGGCTTTTTATTCGCAAGGATATTAAGGCTTGTCATATTTGTGCAACAATCCTGAAGAGGCAATAATACAAAAGAAAAGGATAAGACGAGATCAATGGGTTTTCGCATGAAAGTGCGAAGACGTCCTGCGATTTCGTCGCAAGACGGTAATGTCATGGGACTTTATTTTCGTAAGAATATTTAGGCCTGTCATATTGTCGCAACATTCCTGAAGAGGCCATAATACAAAAGAAAAAGTTAAGGCAAGATCAATGGGTTTTGCATGAAAGTGCAAGGACGTCCTGCGATTTTTTCGCAATGACAAAAGGTGGCATAATAAGACCTTTAATTAGGAAGGCAAAATAAAAGGCATTTTTCTTCGCAAGAGAAGAATAAGATTCTTATAATTTGGAATATTGTTCTTTAAGCTGATTCGCCATTACACTTAAAGCTATTCTACCTTGAATGAGTGTATCTCTTTCAGCGATAGATGACTCTGTTACTTCTTTAAGTTCATTTCTCAAAGAGCGAAGAGATTTCTCTTGGTCATCACATACTTTTTGAAGAATACTAAGTTGTTGTTAAGATATCGCCATCTTGTTTAAATAAGTTCTCTTCTCTTGGGACAAGGTTTTATTCTCATCTGATAAAGTTTCCATCCCTAAATTAACTTTAGTTAAAGAATAAGAAAGACGGGATACTTCATTACTTAATAAATCTTATCTTTGAATTAATTGGGTATTTTCATTGGTAAGATTATTTATATGATCAAGAGAATATGAATAGAGGTTATCTAATTGGTTATATTGATCCATCAAGATTTCTTTATCAACACGGGCTTCTTCAACAGCAGATTCAAATTGATATCTCTCCATTATTCGTTTCTGGTTTAAAGTTTAACATGCGAAAGAGGGATTTCAAGAATAATTAAATATGGGAAGGATAAAACCATTAAGAAGGAAAATTAAAGACACATATAAGAAAATTATACCTCTCAATTCATCATTCTTCTTGCGAAGATTATCACGATCCAGTAAAACATTCTGAAGCTTCTGATTTTCGAGATGAAGAGCATTACATTCTTTTTCCAAAGCTGTCTGCGAAGCAGCTCTGTCAGAACCCAAATGCTTTCTCAGAATTTCGCAAACATTAGACTTGATAGGATCAATAGAAGACTTCTTGACATCATCCAGAACTTCAGATAAAACTTTGAAGGCAATATCTATCCCTTCCACGGTTTCTTTCGAAAGAGGAAGAGACTTAGGTAAAGAACTGGTAGAGATAGAAGGTTGAGAAACATTCTCAATGGGAAGAGAAGAGGTTCCATTCACAGTAGGATCAACAAGGGGAGTTTCAATCATTGAGAGGTCAGCTGAAGAAATGAAGTCTGAGGCAGCTTTTTCGCTAATTGGAGATAAAGGTTTATTTTGCGAAGATGTCGCAGAAGATTTAGAAGGATGAGTAAATGGAAGGGAACAGAAGTTGGAACAGTTTTAAGGTGGCGAGATTTCTTGTTTGGTTTATTAACATCTTTATCACCCTGCGAATTACAATCCAGATAAGAAACAGAGGCAACAATATTGTTATTATAAAAGGATAGTGTTTCTTACTACCTTCTCATTCGCAGACTTTCTTTTATGCGCAACAACCTTATGCTGCGACTTGGGAATGTTAGGGTTCTGAACTGTAAATCTAGTGTTGGAAGCGCTTTTGCTGAAATAACAAGAGTATGGGAATCACATAAACAACATCAAATAAGGCAATAAACAAGATCAATTTCAGCAAAACTCATAAAGAAGAAAAAAGAATACTAACCTTGATGAATCCATGGAAGATAATAGCAGGGAGATTGTTTCGAAGAAAATTATGAACTATGAAGATTTGCAGAAGAAATAGTATGAAGATGAAGAAGAAATTAAAAAGATTGAAGAAGAAAGAAGAAAAGTTGCAATAATGGAATTTGCAGAAGAACGATGAAGTTGCAGAGAAGATAAAAAGAAAGAAGAAGAGAGTGAAAAGGAATATATATAGAGGGAATTTATCCCCGAGAGAATAAACACGATTAATACGGAAAGATATAAGCGGTTAAAAAGTAACGGTTACAAAAGACGTGTCGAGAAATAAATGGAAGAAAGAATACGTGTGATAAATGCAGAATATGAAAAGATAAGCAACTGCGGCATTTCTCACATCATTCTCTACTTTGCAGAGAAGATATGAGAAGAGGCAAGATGTAGGATCAGAATCTCGCAACGACAATGTTTCAGCGAAATTATCAATGACACAGCATAACAGCGTCGCAGAACAATTTCAGAAATGATAAAATAAATGACGTCAGCAAAGATCACGAGAAAGATATGATAATTCTGCGAAAATTAGAGAATTTGCGAAATTAACATTTGTAAGGTTGCGAGAATGTCGCAAACCATACCCGAAAATAAAGGACAGATTAGCTGTCATCCACTATGTATTTCTTTATAAATAGTCGTTCGAGTTGTAAAGAAAGAGAGAGATATTTTTGAGTAAGAAACAAGTAAATAGGAGAGAGAAAGTTCAGAGCAGAGATCATTCTTGATTTCTTTATCTTTTCTTGTAAGAACATTCAAAGATTAATCAATAAAATTAAGAGTGTAAACCTAAAAATGAGTTGATTAACAATGAAATCATATGAGGGGTGTAGTGTAGGATTTCCTGCAACTACATCCCCAAAAAACAGTTCTATTTCGGAAACTTATTCGGTTTATTAAAGAAAGCCATGGCTTATTATAGAAGCCCATTTGGCTTATTTTGGAAGCCATTTGGTTTATCAAAGAAATCCAGCTTGTTTATGGAAGAAACCTAGTTGGCTTATTTTGGAAGCCCGGTCTGGCGTATTGGAAAATTAGGCTAAGGCCCAACCCATGGATAACCCATAAAATGAGCCCCCTAGTTCAAAGAGTTTTAAAACCAGGCCCCGAATTAAAAATAAATTTAATTAAAGTTGAAATGACCAGATTAACCTTCACTATATAAGTATCTAATCTAGCTTTTCTCTCACACGAAAACATGTATTTTCATTTTAGGAGAGAGAAAACGGATCTCATCTGAAAAAAATTGCAGAGATTTTTTTTCTTCAGATTCAACAAACGAAAACCAAAACACAGGTAGGTTTTCGATCAAATCTTCTTCTGCCTGTTTAATCTTTTCTTCTTCTTCTTCCTGTTTAAATCTTCTAGCCGAAAAACCAGAAGAACAAACCTAGAAGTAGTTTTGTGATCTATTTGCTGAGAAAAACAAACCTAGAAGTAGAAGCGAAGAAAGGTCGGTTTTCTCTCTTCTCCTTTTCCTCTCTGGTTTTAGGTTTCGATTTCTGCTTTCACATGTTTTGCTTCATCATGATTGATGTTTTGATTTCATTTGTCTGTTGATTTTGTGGTTGTTTTTGAAAATTAGGGTTTTGCAACTAATTTTGACTGATTTAGGTTTCATGATTTAAAATCAACTAATTTGTATTCTTATAATTTCCACTACAAATTCAGATTCAGGAGATAATCAAATGGCGAGAGGAAGAAGGAATCCACCTGAAGAAGATCCTGCATTAACAGGTATTATGATTCTTTCACTTCAAGATGCCATTTACTGTTGGGGTATATGTTTTGTGATGTTTTTTCTGTGATAGATCCTGTGTAACTACAGAAATATAACCTGTGTAACTATAGAAATAGAGTTACACAATAGAAACTAGGTAACTATAGAAATAGAGCTTGTGTAACTATGAGTTACACATTCAAAATTTCACCACTGACTGTATTGGGTTTGTATACTGATTGTGTAACTTATAGTTACACATACAAATGAGCCTATATAACTGTAAGTTACACCACATATTAAAAATCTCACCACCGACTTGCCTTAGGTTATGTTTAACTTGTGTAACTAATAGTTACACATAAAAATTGGTTGTGTAAATTAAAGTTACACCTTCATAAGCATGTGTAAGTTAAAGTTACACCTTGTATAATGTCTAAGATTAAGTTGCGCAACACATTATAGCATGATTTCAGTTTGTGTACTTGGAAGATACACGTTCTTTGTACCATGCTTTTGACTTTGCAATTAAAAATGAGTGTATTTGATAAGTACACAACTTATTGATTCTTGCTATTTTATTATGTAATGTGTACAGGAAAGTTAAGACACTCATTCAATGCAGTTCAAGATTTGGTGAAAGAAATAAAGCCAATAGGACTATCTGACAGAGCTAAAACGTATCTTAAAAAAGCGCCTTATGGTGATCTTGTAATGTTGTATTACGATGAATTTGATGTTGCTGCTCCAAAGAACATGAAACAAATAACAACTAACAAGCATGGGGTTGTGAAGCTTTTAAACTGCTTTGATAGAGATTGTGAGGTACCATGTGCATTTAAATTTGGAGAAAACTTTATAGAGTCTACACCAGCGAAGTTTGTTGGTATAACTGGAATGAAAATGATTGGAAGTAGAAGAGGTCAAAAGTTGATAGAAAGGTTTAATTTAAAGAAGGTGGATGAAAATGTATTATACAACAAATATTTTTCTGATATCAAAGAAACACAATATTCAACGGCAGTGACCAAGAAGAAGATTATGGAGACAATAATAAAAGTTATGAAGAAGAAAAGGAGAAGAACAAAACTTGATGATAAGCATGTAGTTTGTTTGATAGGGTTTTATTTGTGTTGTGTACATTTTTTTTGCGATAAAAATGCTAGCTCAGTAAATGTTAAATATCTTGCACTCGTTGAAATTTATGAAACCTTCAAATTAACGTGAAGGTTTGTGTGCAATACATACTGGTAGGGATAATGTTTTTACTTGATTGTAGTTCAAGTAGTTTTACTGCTGAGTTTTAGATATTTTTTGATGATCGACTAATTAAAATGATTGATTGTTTATATGTTGCAGATCTTGTTTGCTGAGCACTCCCCAGCATGATTGATACAAAAAGGTGGGACATGCAAGTGATATCAGATTTCATAGCTGGTGCAAACATGATAGAGTTTACCGTAAGTGATATCAGATTTGAAGGTGGGACATGCAAGTGATATCAGATTTGAAGGTGGGACATGCAAGTGATATCAGATTGTTTATATCAGCGCCAATTTCACGACGGTCTGCCATCATTACCATTATTTTCCTCCTAATCTGAAAAGGAAAAATACTTATGAATATAAAAAGTGACAAAACAAGAAATAAAAGACAACAACAACAAAAAAAGCACTCTATTAACCTGATCAAGAAGAGCAGATGCAGGCATCTTCTTATTGAGCGCTTCTACTAGAGTACTAGATGTGCGTCTATACCAACAACCTTTGAAATAGGAATTCGCATATGATTCAGGTGGGATGGTCTCGATGTAATCAGCCACCCAATCGCAGTTCAAATCTCTAATTTTCTGTATGGCCTTAACATGGTTTTCATGTAAGAGTGCGTATGTCGCTTCTTGGAAAAGGTACAGCACAAGCGTGTACCTAGGATCTGAGCCATTGATGGGCAGATTAGTCTTCAAATGATAGTAGCAGAAGCTGTGGAAAGAATCTGGATAGACAAGTGGAACACCCTGCAAGATTCCTTCATGGCGATCCGAAAGGAAGGTGATTGGCCCCCCATCACCAACAACTTCAGTCAAATTCCTTAAAAACCACTCCCAGTTGTTGACATTCTCATAATCGACTAGTGCCACATCAAGTGGGAAATAAGTTTCACAAAAACAGAAAACAATTTGTAAATACAAGTTACACATCCTAAAACAAATGTGTAACTTAAAGTTACAGATCCTATTCCCTTAGTTACACACTGAGTAAACCAATGTGTAACTGAGAGTTACACATGTGTAACTCTCAGTTATTTGTCAACTAAAGTTGTTCAAAAAAAAACATACCTTTACCACCATTGATCCCAGTAGCTGCCATCAAGCAACCTCTGAATCTACCAGTAAGGAAAGTAGCATCCAAGTATACCATTGGCCGAAAAATCGGTACCCTTTGATGCATGCATCAAACGCGATGAAAATCCGTTGGAACTGTTTCTTTGCATGATCAAATTCAAACTTTATCACACTACCAGGGTTGGTTTCCCTTATAACATCAATATACCATACCAAGTGCGAGTATGACTTCACATCGTCGTCATAAATGGTCTCATAAACCTTTTCCCTATCATTATAGGCCTGATAGTACTCCATGGTAATCCCATAGTTGGTCTGGAAATCAGCTGCAATTTTCTTAGACTTCTTGTAAGGATTTTTCCGAACTTCTTACTCAATCAAACTAGACGTGAAGTTGGTGGAGTATTTTTGATTCAAGTTGCGCCCACCAGCTCCACAAATGTGCTCATGGTTATAAGACCTGACCTGAAGAAGTTTATACAAAATATAAACAAATCAACCAAAAACAATATGGTGCAAAAAACATCATGTGTAACCCAAAGTTACACATACTGTAACAAAACATAACATATGCTAAGCATAAGATGACAGAACACAGGAAAGCTACATGAAACATTTCGTTCCTTTCATCAATATAAGCTGCATGAAATTTCCAGCTGCATTCTTTTACTGCACACTTAGTCGTGAACCTAGAACGCTCATTGTGTGTTATAACCATGTTGAAACCAGTGCGAAGACGATACTTGGTGTAAGCAACGCTGACTTGCTTAACTCCTTCAACAAACACATGACCAATCTCACCAAGGACCTTGGGCCAACCATCCGATAAAAAAGGTTTTGCGGGCTTGCTTTTATCTTCCAAATACATTGCAACAGAACGATTGTTTCTTGACGAAGACATACTAGAACCATTAGAAATAGAAGAATCTGCCCTAGAGCTAGATGAAGAGGCTACATGAGTAACATTTTGCAAGAAAATATCAACACTGGTCTTCTTTTTGCTATGTGAGATGGATGCAAGAGATTGAAGGGAATAATCACAGTCAACCTGAAATTCTTTCCCACCTTCTCGGAAGAAGAAACAAATACCAAGTGGAGTAAATTGCTTCCATTCCTTGCAAACTTGTTCCTTAAACTCATCAGGTTTAGTTTCAACATTAACACGAATGGTAATGAAATCTGAAAAGTAGCGAACAACAACAATGCAACTAACAACATCCATGACAGCCTGGAAACTAGAAACATACAATAAAAATATCAAAATAAAAAAACGAACGCAATTCACTCGGGGGCGTTGCCCCCTCGTGAGAAGTATATTCTATGCGGCAAGCTAAATACAATGAGCAATCAACAAACTCAACAATAGAAATATGACTAAAAGATACAAATGATACAACTGTTTACAAATAAACATGCTATAGGATATATATATATACGTAACTTCAAGTTACACATGCTTAAAATACAACATGATATATATGTGAAAACTAAAGTTACACATGTTGTAACGAAAAAACATCATCTCTACATCAATTGTTTTCCTTCTGAAACAAAATTGTTGTTCTTCTGAAACAAAGTTGTATCTGCATCCTCCTTACACATGCTTAAAATACAACAAGATATATATGTGTAACCTCAAGTTACACATATTGTAACAAAAAACAACATCTCTACATCAATTTGACGTTGTTCTTCTGAAACAAAATTGTTTCTTCATACTCCTCTCAGTATCAACAAAAAAGTAAACAACAAATTCTCAGATCGTACATGCAAGAACAACAAATAATTAAAAAAAATTGAAAAAAGATTTGAAATCAAACCAAAATAAAATTCTTACCTAGATTTGTTGTTTTCTTTCTTCTGAAACAATGTTTTTTCTATTCCTCTTCTCAGTATCAACCAATCCTGTTGTAAGTATCAACCAAATCATGCTCAGTATCAACCAAATCAAAAAGTAAAAAAACTAGATCCAAATCATAAAATTTGAAATCAATGGAATTGAAAACTAGATCAATAACACACCTATGTTGATTTCTCTATTCCAACCTGTCTTCTTCCTCTTCTCAGAATCAACAAAATCGAAACAAAACAAAAATCGAAAATCAGTAGAAGATCGAAATCAAACAATCGATCAGAAAAACTAATGAATCAAACCTATTTGATACAAACAGAAAAGATAAATTGATACAAACCTATTTGTTGTTCTTCAATGCATTGTCTCAATCTTGTCAGATCTGAAATCCAGTGAATAACATCAACAAATTGAGAAAAATAATAACGAATCCTTGTTCTTCCTCTCATCTTCAAAACATCAGCAAACTAACGAATCCTTGTTCTTCAATGCAATGATTCGTGTAAAGGAAAAAATCTAATTCTGTTTCTGAAGAAAAAATTAACGAGAGCAGAGAGAAGAGAGAGCTAAAAGACTGATTTGATTTTCTGTTTCTGTTATAAAACGACTATAAATACTGGAGGTTAATTTTGGTATTTTTAAATTTATTAAAAAAGGTGCTGACGTCGGCAATCCAGAAGAATTCAAAACCTGGCCCCAAAAATAAAAGTTTTGGGCCTAGAAATATTAAAAAGTGAAAGTATGGAGTTGATAGTGAAGGATCCATTTAGTGGGGCTTCTATATATTGAACCCATATAGTAGGGGGTTCTAGTATTTTCACTTATAGAAACCCAAGAGACTTATTTTGGAAGTCATTTTGAGATAGACAGAAATCTTAGAAGATATATATGGATCTTCCAAGATATACACAGATCTTGGGAGATAGACAAGGATCTTTCAAAATAGATATGGATCTTTCAAGGTAAACACAAATGTTGTGTAAATAAATATAGATCTTGAGAAGATAAACATGGATCTTCCAAGATGAACACAAATCTTGAGAAGATAGACAATGATCTTCTAAGATAAATACAAATCTTGGGAAGATAGATATGGACTCCCACGATAGACTCAAATCCTGTAAAGATAGATATGGATCTTTCAATATATAAACATATATATGGGGAAAATAGACATGGATCTTCCAGGATTAGTACAAATCCAGGTGGTTATTTAGGATAACTAAAAATCTAGATGGTTATCTGAGATAACTACAACTAGATTTGGTTTCTGCTTATAATAGAGGCTGAAATCCAGCTCAAAAGGTACACGATTTCTATTCCGTTTCTCCACAATTCACTTCTTAGAGTTCTCTCTAACTTCAGCATCGGAGTCTCTTTGCAGGTACTCCCCAATTTCTATCTATAATTTTGGGAAAACTGAAGCAACAATGGTGATTCAATCATCCTACACATATCTCGAAGATTGTTGAGGTAATTAATTTTGCACCAACATCTTTTGGCGCCGACTAAGGGGATTACGAGCTAAAGACCGTGCTCTCTCAGTGAGAGAAGTTATTTTTCCAAGTGCTTTAAAAAACAAGGGTTTTAGAAACGTTTGAAAAAGAGTTGCAGAAGGCACCAGACATTTTTAGGATACACGAACTATCAAGATAACGATAGTTAAACCTAGCTTCATGAATACCTAGGTGAAATATTTTTAGTCACTAAACCCTGAAAGGGTTTGAAGGATAGGACGACTCTAGTTTACAACTAGGACACACAAGAATAGTGTCAGGGATTGAAAGATCCCAGTTGTTTGAGGTTCTCCTTATATAGACTTTCAAGATCAAGGTTACTTTAGATTTAAGTTTAGGCATCTATGGAACCAAGCAATTAATAATCAATGTTATATGAAAAACTTGACTTGAGATTAACATAGCAGAATATACAGTCTGGTTAGGATTAACCATAACCGAACCATGTGTAATGACTTGTTCATGAAAGGTTAGACGAAACTATCCAATTGAACGATAAGCTTAACCATTTTCATATGTAACACTTTAAGACTTTAATTTTGAGTCACAATATGATCAATAAAGAGTTATTCAAATACCGATTATCTCATAGAAATAATTCTGATGCATCTGAAAATGTTCGACAAGGTAAGTAAGTGTCCCTAGTACGTGTATTGTACCTGTTCATGAATATTTTTGTCATGATACTTAAGACAAAAACGAGTTCAGGAACTCACTGATCTTTTATGGTTTTCATACTGGGTATGCGTACCTTATCGGTTTTGAAACCAACAGATCTTTTCCAGTTACCATACTAGGTATGCGTACCTTCTTAGTTCACGAGTCCACATACTTTTTATGGAATGGATATCGGGTATGCGTACCAAAAAGTCGCTGCCGAACTATAGCTATGCCGGTACGTGTACAGGGTACATGTACTACGACTCTGGACTTATGAAAGTTCTCCAGTATGTGAACTGGTATGCATACTGTCATGTATCCAGATTTACAGTAGTTTTGTATCTCTTTAATAATCAATATTGAAAAAGCGGGGGGTACAACAACCTCACCAAATATTTCGATTAGCAATCTGTATGGACTAACTCTAATATATTTTAAGAAATTCAACTAGACAGTCAGACCCAATTTTAATAAAAAGTATATCAAGGAGTTAATATCTCTATCGCTCGATTTTATTTATACTCAAACAAATATAAATCTGTGAGTCTTTATCAAATAAAAGAGATATAAACTTGGATGGTACCAAAGACCAATATCCAAGGATAAATCAATTTCCAATCAACAACCAAAGGTTGGATTTCACAATTGATCGATACAATGCACAACCTGTGATATTTCAATTATATAACAAAATATAATGCGGAATAGAAATAACACAGACACCAGAAGTTTTTTTAACGAGGAAACCACAAATGCAGAAAACCCCCAGGACTTAGTCCAGATTGAACACCACACTGTATTAAGCCGATACAGATACTAGCCTACTACAAACTAACTTCGGTCTGGATTGTAGTTGAACCCTAATCAATCTCGCACTGATTCAAGGTACAGTTGCGCTCCTTACGTCTCTGATCCTAGCAGGATACTATGCACTTGATTCCCTTAACTAATCTCACCCACAACTAAGATTTGCTATGACCCAAAGTCGAAGAAATTAATAAACAAATCTGTATCACACAGAAAATTCTACGATGATAGATAAATCTTTCTCCCACAGATAAACCTATGAGTTTTGTTCCGTCTTTTGATAAATCAAGGTGAACAGGAACTAATTGATAACTCGGACTTATATTCCCGAAAAACAGCCTAGTATTATCAATCACCTCACAATAATCTATATCGTATGGTAGCGAAACTAGATATTGTGGAAACACAAACGATGAGACGAAGATGTTTGTGATTTCTTTTTATCTTTCCCTATCAGAGATATAATCTCAAGTCAATTATTCAGTTGAACTCATACGATAGAAAATGGCAAGATCATATTGCTCAACTACAAGAGAAGTAGTTTCGTCTGGCTTCACAATCCCAGTGAAGTCTTTCAGTCGTTAACCTACAAGGTCTCGAGAAGAAACCTAAGGTTAAAGGAGAATCGACTCTAGCAAAACTAACTAGTATCACACAGGAGGTGTGGGGATTAGTTTTTCCAGTTGCTAGATGTATTCTTTATATAGTTTTCAAATCAGGGTTTGCAATCCAAGTTACCTTGGTAACAAAGCATTCAATATTTACCGTTAGATGAAAAACCTGGTTCAACCAAGCTAATATATTTCAACCGTTAGATCAAAACTTAGCTTGTCACACACAAATGAAATGTATTCATTTAGGTTTGAGTAACCGTACCTAAACGTGTACACTTAGTTGGTTCACAAATAGTTAACCAATGGTTAGCCATATGAGCACTTTCATATTAACCGTATTCATCTTCCTCATAACTAGTTCAAATGACTCATAAGAACTAGTTGAAGAGTTGTTCAGTTGCTTAGGTTTTTATTCATAGACACAATTGAAACAAAATCGGTTTGATCCATTTGAATCAATTCATGAATAATATACCCACAGTTTGCAAAGATTGCATTCCTTATAATTTATTGTTTTAAGTTCATGAACTACCGATTTCAGAAATAGCCAACTTGGGTACGCGTACGGGTATGCATACCTTAGCTACCGGATTTGAGTTTACAAACTCAGCAGAAATTTTCGGTTCAAAAAATTCTCAGGGTACGCGTACGGGTATGCTTACCTAAGGTGACTGGTTTACTAGTTTGCAAACTATAAACTCAGCAGAAATATTCGGTTGAAAACTTCCACTGGTACGCGTACCCAACCTGTCTCCTTCACCAATACCGTATGTACACATATGCACACACTTGGTTTTTCAACACATGGACTTATACACTAATGTGCGAACACACTATATATGCTTATATCCATAATTGATAATCTCAATTCTACATTTAAATCATCGAAACATTCTTCTATAATGTTATAACAATCGTTATTCACGACTATCGTCATCAAAGATATTTTCAAGATTAAAACGTCATCATGACTTTCGTCACGGGTAAAGACGAAAGTGGTTGAAGCAAAAGTTTACCAACACATATTCGAGAAAAAGATAGGCGAGTAAACTCGGCTCGAAATAACAAATGTGTATGTATGAAAACTATCATACTTATACGACTATTATCTCAAGAGTAGGAGATAGAGTAGACTTTTGAGTGATAGATAAGTTCAAGTCTCCACATACCTTTTTAGTCATATGAAGTTCCACTGGTTCCTCGAGTAGTTCTTCGTCTTCGTAAGATGATCGCCATGGATTCTGGAGCTCAACTACACTTAATTATCCTAGATCAAGACTTAGTCATAAGTAAACTAGAAATCAAGAAATATAATTTTGATCACTAATATTGACAAACATGCTTGAGATAACAACGCATGCGAGTTCGACCGAGCAATGCTCTAAAAATCTCCCTCTTTGTCAATTTTAGTGATAAAACTATCAATACATATGGATTACAAAATAGATAAAACTTTGTAGCTTCTCGTCCACATGATTGATCTCCTTGGTGCTTCAACATTACTCGAAAACTTCGTATTTTCCAAGTACTCCCATGATTCCATAGATGTTCAGTTCAACATCATAGTTGTTGAAGTTCTGTAGCCGTAACAATGAGAAAACAAAGGATCTCGATCATTGTTATACAGTGTCATAGTATTATCACACAGCATCAAAGTACTTATATCACAACTTTGACAACAATACTATGGTGATATGTGTCACTCCCCCTTAGTCAATATTTCGTCTCAACACGAAAAAATCACTCCCCCTTACATAATGATCCGAAAACCATATGTATTTGTAGTGTGAACTACATATTAATTCTCCCCCTTTTTGTCAATAAAATTGGCAAAGGTACGAAAACGGGATCCTAATGAAATTCTCATGGAGACACTTCAAGACCAAAGAAAAGTACATATCAACTTTGTTTAGATGCAATCATAAAGCCGGAGCTAAATGCATTCATCACGGAGTTTATAAAGATACAAGATAACTCCTCAAATATTCCACAGCCGCACTCCCCACAAAGATATGGAAATTAAGCGCAAGTTCAAAAGAACTCTCCCCCATTTGATGCCATTCCCGAAAGAACAACAAGAGCGGCCTTACTTTTACGAAAAAAGAAGGATTTCTTTGGACACCAAAAACCATAAAGAAATGATTTTGTATCCAAAACTCTCAATTAAACTAACCACAAGAGAACCCATGATTAATTTAATCGGAATACACAACCAAAATAACCACAAACGAATCTATGATTAGTTTAGTTGGAAATGCTCACACAAGAAGACTTATGGAGCCGCACAATATATACATAAAATATGGATCAGGGAAGATCAATACTGCGGAATATACAAGGATTCATTCTATTTGCCATCACTATTTGTACAATGACATACAATAGATATAATCCTCGTAAAACAAAAGATTTTAACCTATCTTATGTCAATAAATGACATAATAGGCTTAAGTTTTGTTTGTCAAAAGTTCATCGATCTTGTACCAATACATGCATATCGACATATAAGCGAGATAACTTTTGACAACATATGTGACAATAATAGTTCACGGACGCAGACACACATATCCCATAACATATTACAATATATAAAATCATAAAGATTAATACTGCAAACATCATCTTCCAAACCAACTTTAGAATTTAAACAAATAAATCTAAAAACATGAAGATGAAAACGTTGGACATAGCTATGTGTACTCACAATAATGTCTATTCCAAACTCTAGTTATCCTTCTTAAACAAAAACAAGAATAAAATTCTCTTTAAGAAGTTTTACTAGACATTAAGATCTTTGAAAAATTCCTTATTGTCCCCGAACTCCTTGTCATCAACAACCATTGGTACATATGGTTCATGGAGGAAGGAGTCAATACCAATAAACCATCTTGGCTGATGATGTCAAACCAGGGCCTTCTAAATTTCTAAAGATCTTAAAACACAAGACTTTATTTGTTGAATCTCTTTTCTTTCCATCTTCAACTCTTCAAGAACATCAGAAAACTTCTGAGAATTAGAAGGAACTGCCCTTGGCTTCCTCACATTCTTTCTTTTTCTTTTCAAAGTTGGAGACAAGGGAGATATCTCTTTTTCCTTGGTGATTGATGGCTTAACAATCATATTGATATCTTTTCCATCAGAAGACATGATGCTTGGAGTATCCATGAAAGCACGGTTTTGTGAGAGGAATTCACAATCTCAACAAGCAGTCTTAAGATATAAAGAGTATCAGAGAAGGAAAAAGGAATGTAGAGTTTTGTAACCTTTAAATAGGTGCATACACGTCCAACTCACAACCCTATAAAGAGTAGAATTGTCGATAATAACCCTCTTTTTTTGGAAAACTGGTCCCTTCCGCAATCAACAGTTATATGGAGGAATTCCAAAAAACCACACAACACAAAGCTAAACAAAAACAAAACTAAAACATATTTTATTTTTTAAATCCTAAGGTGTGCAAGATCTTGTCTCTTTTGAACATGCACATGATACAAGATGCACATGACAACACAATCAAGTTATGTTGTGGTGAACAACAATTTGTCCACCATGACCCTTTTGGTCGGAATTCATGGATCTCTGCCTTTCTGTATGTTTAGACCATGTTTTCTTATCTAATGGCCTATATCTATCTTTGGAAACTAATCTATTCGAGGAAGATAAGATCTTACATACCTCAGCTGTTTTCTCCGCGAGTTTAAGCTTGGTGGCTAAACGATCTGCTCTTCGTTGAAGATTGTTGACATATCTCATCTTGTGTTTGTATTTGAAACACTTTGAAAACTCATGACCCTTGAGAGAACACTAGGAGCATGTCAACGTATAAGATGGTTCAGGTGCCCGAGATGTGTAGGCTGCTAGGCACATAGTTGATCCTGAAATATTAAACATAGAGTTTCCAACAGAGGGGTCAAATGATTCTTCCATCTTGATTGGGTTCTATTCTAAAAGACTATCAAGATTGATGTATGTATTGCTACAATTATCAAAATCAATATTTTCACATAGAAGAGCAACACTTGATTTTTTGTCTTTATCAGAATCACAATTGTCAGACATCTCATCAAGTGTCGCAGCAAGACCTTTGTTCCTAGTGTATTTTCTACGATTTGGGCACTCGTTTGCAAAATGACCAAATCCCTTACACTTAAAGCACTGAGGCATATCCTCGTCATCAGTTTCAAATGTGTCCATGTTTTTAGGAGGAATACGATTATGAGGCTTGACTGATGCTTTAGGCTTATCTCTGGAGAAACGTTTACTTTTCTTCAACAGAAGATCTCTAAACCGTCTTGTGATCATCGAGACCGATTTGTCAAGATCTTCATCTAATGAATCAGTCCCAGAGTGATCGTCTTCAGAGATATACGCATTTTTACTTTTATCAAGTAATTTTGTGTCTTTTAGTGCTTTGAACGCAACATCCTTAGATTTGGATGAATGTTCGTGATCAAAGATCTTAAGCTTCCCAACCAGCGTATTTTTGGAGAGATTATCAAGGTTATTTCCCTCAACGATGGCATGCTTCTTAGAATCGTATCTAGATGGCAGCGATCTGAGAATTTTCATCACAATGTCCTTTTCAGGAATAGTCTTACCCAATGCAAAAGATGCATTAACAATTTCAGACACTTTGTGATTAAACTCATCAAATGAATCTTCATCTGCCATACGAAGGTTTTCCCAATCGGAATTAAGGTTTTGAAGCCTAGCTTCCTTTTCACTGGTATTACCTTCGAATACAGTTTCTAAGATATCCTACGCATCTTTAGACCTAGTGTAATTTGACACATGGTGCTGAAGATTTGGGGTAATGGCATGTATGATGGCATTCAAACCGTCGGAGTTTTGCTTTGCAGCAACTATCTCAGCAACATCGTATTCGCCAATATTCTTTAGAACTGTAGCGTTACCTGTTGACACAATGGGAGCATCATAGCCATTAAAAACATATGCCCATGATTGAAAATCACGCGCTTGAAGAAAAACTCGCATAACAATTCCACCATAAGTAATTAGGGTCATTGAAGACTGGTGGTACGTTAATAGAGATAGCACCTCTGTCCATAGAGTCAGATCGCAACAAACACAGACTTGTAAGGTATTTAAACATGTTTGCCTGCTCTGATACCAATTGAAAAAGCGGGGGTACAACAACCTCACCCAATATTTCGATTAGCAATCTGTATGGACTAACTCTAATATACTTTTAAGATAATCAACTAGACAGTCAGACTCAATCTTAATAAAAATTATATCAAGGAGTTAATATCTTTATCTCTCGATTTGATCTATACTCAAATAAATAGAAATCTTTGAGTCTTTATCAAATACAAGAGATATAAACTTGGATGGTACCAAAGACCAATATCCAAGGATAAATCAATTTCCAATCAACAACCAAAGGTTGGATTTCACAATTGATCGATACAATGCACAACCTGTGATATTTCAATTATATAACAAAATATAATGCAGAATAGAAATAACACAGACACCAGAAGTTTTGTTAACGAGGAAACCACAAATGCAGAAAAACCCCAGGACCTAGTCCAGATTGAACACTACACTGTATTAAGCCGATACAGACACTAGCCTACCACAAAATAACTTTGGTCTGGATTGTAGTTGAACCCTAATCAATCTCACACTGATTCAAGGTACAGTTGCGCTCCTTATATCTCTGATCCCAGCAGGATACTACACACTTTATTCCCTTAGCTGATCTGACCCACAACTAAGATTTACTACGACCTAAAGTCGAAGACTTTAATAAACAAATTTGTATCACACAGAAAGTCTACGATGATAGATAAATCTGTCTCCCACAGATAAACATATGAGTTTTGTTCTGTCTTTTGATAAATCAAGGTGAACATGAACTAATTGATAATCCGGACTTATATTCCCGAAGAACAACCTAGTATTATTAATCACCTCACAATAATTTAAATCGTATGGTAGCGAAACTAGATATTGCGGAATCACAAACGAATAGACGAAGATGTTTGTGATTTCTTTTTATCTCGACCTATCAGATATATAATCTCAAGTCAATTATTCTATTGAACTCGTACGATAGAAAATGGAAATATCAGATCGCTCAACTACAAGAGAAGTAGTTTTGTCTGGCTTCACAATCCCAATGAAGTCTTTCAGTCGTTAACCTACAAGGTCTCGAGAAGAAACCTAAGGTTAAAGGAGAATCGACTTTAGCAAAACTAACTAGTATCACACAGGAGGTGTGGGGATTATTTTTTCCAGTTGCTAGATGTCTCCTTTATATAGTTTTCAAATCAGGGTTTGCAATCCAAGTTACCTTGGTAACAAAGCATTCAATATTCACCGTTAGATGAAAAACCTGATTCAACCAAGCTTTTATCTTTCAACCGTTACATGGAAACTTAACTTGTCACACACAAATGAAATGTATTCATTTAGGTTTGAGTAACCGTACCTAAACGTGTACAATTAGTTGGTTCACAAATAGTTAACCAATGGTTATCCATATGAGCACTTTCATATTAACCGTATTCATCTTCCTCATAACTAGTTCAAATGACTCATAAGAACTAGTTAAAGAGTTGTTCAATTTCTTATGTCTTTATTCATAGACACAATTGAAACAAAATCGGTTTGATCCATTTGAATCAATTCATGAACAATATACCCACGGTTTGCAAAGATTGCATTCCTTATAATTTATTATTTTAAGTTCATGAACTATCGATTTGATAAATAACCAGCTTGGGTACGCGTACGAGTATGCGTACCTTAGATACCGGATTTGAGTTTACAAACTCAGCAGAAATTTTCGGTTTGAAAACTTCCGTGGGTACGCGTACGGGTATGCGTACCTAAGGTGACTCGTTTAATAGTTTACAAACTACAAACTTAGCAGAAATTTTCGGTTGAAAACTTCCGCTGGTACGCGTACCCAACCTGTCTCCTTCACCAATACCGTATGCACACATATGTACACACTTGGTTTTCCGTCACATGGATATATATACACTAATGTGCGAACACACTATATATGCTTATATCCATAGTTGGTAATCTCAACTCTACATTTCAATCATTGAAACATTCTTCTATAATGTTATAACCATCGTTATTCACGACTATCGTCATCAAAGCTATTTTCAAGATTGAAATGTCATCATGACTTTCTACATGGGTAAAGATGAAAGTGGTTAAAGCAAAAGTTTACCAACACATATTTCGAGAAAAAGATAGGCGAGTAAACTCGGCTCGAAATAGCAAATGTGTATGTATGAAAACTATCATACTTATACGACTATTGTCTCAAGAGTAGGAGATAGAGTATACTTTTGAGTGATAGATAAGTTCAAATCTCCACATACCTTTTTAGTCGGATGAAGTTCCACTGGTTCCTCGAGTAGTTCTTCGTCTTCGTAAGATGATCACCATGGAGTCTGGATCTCAACTACACTTAACTATCCTAGACCGAGACTTAGTCATAAGTAAACTAGAAATCAAGACATATAGTTTTGATCACTAATATTGACAAACATGCTTGAGATAGCAACGCATGCGAGTTCGACCGAGCAATGCTCTAACAAATATGAAACATTCCCGAATAACATCAATGATACGTATCACTGTTCTAGGAGATTTTCAAATGATTAAATCTTGAATCTTAATTAGGTCATAAACAATAAATTGTTCTTAACCAAATTCATCAAGTATGAACAAATGTTCTTAATCTTAGCATATTTCGAGAATGATATTCAAGATAAACTTGACTCGAAATTTTTGTTATGCGTGTACTGTTTAATTTAGTCATGCGACATTGTCTCATAGGTAGAAATATGAAAAATCTAGAAAAATAGGTGTTTCAATCTTCACTTACCTGTTGTTGAAGATGTTCTCCAGAGCTCTTGTTGATCTTCGCATTCAAATGATAACACACAGTGATATCTGATACTCAACTACACACTTCTATCCTAATCTGAGACTTGACTAAAGACTAGAAATTAAGATATAGTTTTGACAACAAGCTTGAGGTAGCAACACTTGTGAGTTCGACCGGGCAATTCTCTAACACTGTCATCTCAAATACCCTCATTTACTACTACCTTATATACAGAGGCGATTCCCAACCCAAAGGTCCACACGACCACAACCTAAACTAAAAGTATACTCAAACTTGAGAAAATACTTGCACCACCTGATTGCAAACTTGTAAGACCTAACAAATCTTGCAATGCTGACTTCATCGTCGCTTTTAAGCAACAAATAAGGAAGCGAGACAGCACCTACTGTCCCCAATGTTGCAATCGCATTGCCACATGCATCAATGAAGAACATTATGCAAACGCAAGACCATGGTGTATCGACTTTTCCTTAACTTACGTTTCTTTCTTCAGCTTTTCCATAAGCTTTATGCTAGATAAGAGTTGGCCATCCAATTTTTCTTTTATGGCATCAAAATTTCCACAAAAATGCTGGTTCACAACCAGACTTTGCATTACCACCAAGGTACATGTAATTGAGAGAGATACCTTAATCTTCCATCAAACTGGCTAAAATGAGATATCTTCAGTTCTATCGCACATAAAGGTTATCAATTATCTTTGCCAATGCAAAAGCCAATAATATCTTTGATTTCAGGAATTTTCGCAAAATTCCCATCACAACTAGTACTACAAGTGGTAATGTACTCGGTACTTATAACACTACAAAAATATGCATTCCAAATGCATAATTTTCACATACTTGTTAGAAACATGGACTTTAACACCTTACTTGCATCATAGAAGTCATCATACTCTTCAATTTTGTCATGCAATCACTTGAAAACTCGATTTCTAATGATTCTCGCATGTCATCTAACACTTAGGGTAGGAATTTTGACACCTTTGTCATAAACTTTCATGTCCTATTGCTACTTCAAGTTTCAAAGATCATTCCAATTGATCTTTCCACCCAAGATCAACTTATTCTAGTCTCCATATTAACGAAACCCAAACAATTCATCACTGAATTCGACAAACCAATGACACCAACTTGAGTAAAAAAGAGAAAATCAAGATCTGTGTCCCCAAACACAGCTCTAATACCATCTGTCACATGCCCATTTTGTGTCCTAAAATTTACATGGGACATGACTGACAATACTATGTGGTTCAGTAAATCAACTTCACCCATAAATACTCATCCTTGCACACTTGCATCAAAGTATGCATCTTCCTTCACTCATAACGCTTTACGCAATGAAAGTCTTTCTTCTTTTTTCTTTAACTATTTATGCCCCCATAAGCATAAGAGGTTTGCCATGCATCAAACCAATTGATCAACTCATAAAATCAGCAACTTCATAAACACATCGACATGACACAATTAACCCATTTTATTGCATCAAAGGAAGTGTTACAACACTGCTTGGTCGAACTCGTAAGCGTTGTTATCTCAAGCTTTTTTGTCAAGTTTAGTTGATCAAAACTATATACTTGATTTCTAGTCTACTTATAGCTGTGTCTCGGATCATGATAAAAGTGTGTAGTTGAGCTTTATACTTCACGGTGTTCAACAATTGAAGAAGAAGATCTAATGAAGAGCTTGGAGGAACTTCATCAACAAAAGGTATGTGGAGACTAAAACTTATCTATCACTCAGAAGTCTATTCTATTCTATCTTCTAAAGAAACTAAGTCGCATAGATATATAGACTTTTATATTATACACATTTGATATTTCGAGCCGAGTTTATCTCGCTTATCTATTTCTCGAAATATGTGTCGGAAGCTTTTAGATTTAGCTAAGTTCATCGTATACTTGACGAGTTTATTTGGAAACAATTTATTTGTTGGAAACTAAATATTAAGTCAAAGATGATCACCTGAAAAATTACCTTGAACATCTTATATAATTTGTGTGAGATAGTCATTTGATGTTAACTTGGGAAGTTTGGTATTGATCGGTTAATCACTTGGAAATTTCTTGAAGCTAGTGGCATGTGTAAGATTACCATTGTTGTCTTCTAAGAATGTTTCAATGATTAAATGAGAGTTTAGAATGACTACCTATACCTGGATATGTCACAGTATGTATATTTTGTATGTGCACTGTAGAAGTCTAGTTCAGGTCTGGAACTATTATTTGCGAATCTTGTTTGCGAACCGGTTTACCTGTGAAAAGGTCCGGAACTGTTGTTCGCGTACCCTATTTGCTAACGGCTAGACAAAAGCCAAGTCCAGAACTGTTGTTCGCGTACCATGTTTGCGAATGGTTGGACAAAGCCAAAGTCCGGAACTGTTGTTCGCGTACTCAGTTCGCGAACACGATGATCAGGTTCTAAAATTCGGTAAAGTGTGATTTTCATACTCATAAACTCAGGTTCGTTTGCGAACTTATGTCCCTGGAACTTTAATGATTAAGGTATGTGAACTAGTTTTACAAACCGTGGCATTATGTTCATGAATTGGTTCTTGGATAAGTACTTTGTACATTACAAATTGTAGTAGCGTAAAAACTGATTCTGTTGAAAATGGTAATCCAACCCTAAACAAATGTACTGCACATGAGTACTTTAGATTTGAGAGATCAATCTATACAATTCTGGCATAAACCAAGAATGGTCGTTCCAGTCTTGCTTCGGTCACAAAATGAAGGAGAAGGGTTGATCTTAGAGAGGGAAACAAAGAAGGTGTTGAGATCAGAATGATGAACTATGAAAGTGTGGTTGTTTTATGACTTGTATAAGAATGTAGAACTTTCTTGCAGAATGTAAGCTATAAGTTCTTGTTGTTTTCTGGATACTTGTGTTAATGAAATGTCCTCCATTGAAATAGATTGAAAATATATTTATACATGTCATAGTTGAACACACTAATCTCGTAGGAAGTGGAGATAGTTGGGCGGTGGAGAAGTGGGGATCGTGTAAAAATGGTGAGAACCATGTCCATGTCATGAAGAGAAGACTGGTTGGTTTTATACCCAGTACTCCTTATTGTCCTCAACTGCCACGCCTTTCCTGACACTATCTCATAATGGGCGTGTTGCACGCCGCACGCTGTAAACCTCCAGACCAATACCCTAATGAGTATCCTTCAGTTTGTGACATGTTTGATGTCTCGAGTATTTTCGTAGAAATATGAAGCAAGTAGCATAATGAGTTGAACAAGTCTTTCATAGTAGTTGCTGAGTAGGTCTTGCTAGCAAGACCTGATAATTTCGACCAATCACGCGCAGACTAGGCGGTAGGTGGTCATATGTGATGAGTCAAGTCGTGAAAAGAGACTTGATGTGAGTTTTCACTCAAAATAACACAAGGTACTTTTAGATTAAATAAATAATTAAATTATTCATAAATCGATATTTGAGAAATATCGTTTATCATCGATGCATATAAAACATCGCTTTTAAGCAAGCAACTCAAATTAATTCGATACATAAGAAGTACCGATGTTATGAGAGAAACCAGCCTTCTTTGGTCGAGCGGTTGGCAGTCAAGTAAATCGACTGAAGGCGGCGTGACCGACTCATGAAGAATGGGAGCAATTGACAGCAGTCATGGCGTCCCATTGGTCGCCTAGGATTGGATCTAAGCCGGTCATATCATCTAGCAAAGTGGGATGGTTGAGATGATTTTGCGGCAGTTGTTGATTATCGTTAATTTATTTAAGACTCTTATGAGTAGCGTGGCCAACCAACTTTGGGTAGCCGCCAGGAGTCGTATGGGTGGGCTGAGGACAGGCCGATCGGTCCTCATGGAAGAGGGGCTGCTGATAGGATTTTGGGAAAATCCTATATGTGAAATAACCGCAATCGCATGGTGTCTAACTAGTAGACAGAGGCAAGTACGGGTTGAACCCACAGGGAGCGATGGAAATACCGTAACCAATAATTCTGATAAAATTAACCAGGAACAATATTTTTGGATTTTTTAGAATTGAAAATGAAATAAGAAAATTAAAGTAAAGTAATAAAGTGAACTCGCAGAGTTAGAGCAGGTAACCACGTTTATAATATCCACCACTATTTCTATTCAATTACTGAAATGAAACATAACTCCTGAATGTTTATCTATTGTTTGTTCTATCGACATCACCTATTATAAGTATTAGAGTCGCAAATATCGCTGGGACACCCTAAGCATGACATATTAAAAGACTAAACCAAAGCATACACCATCAAATTGCGTTAGCGAGAAAATTTTACGAAACTAAAGTTAGGTTCACAAATGATACCTGGTTGTTCTAAGCATACCAATCAAAGGATTTTACCTAAGCATGAAATATCGAATAATTAGACAAATATATTTATAAAACTAATTCATTAAGCACATAGGTTATACAAAACCGGTGAAACGACAACCCAAATAACGATAAATCAATAAACAATATCACGAACTAATCTTATTCAAATCATAATGGTCTATTGCTTCATAATTCAATCCCATTAAAAATAGCCTAAAACCCAAAGTGATTTCAATATAAACCCTAGTTACAAAATATCTAGCAAAATAATTAAGAAAAGATAGAGAGATTAAACCAAGGGATCGTCGTCTCCTCTACTCTTTGTTATGCGCAAACCTCCACGGCGGGTCTCAGCTCCTCCTCTGTCTGTCACGAACAGAGATAACAAGAGATACTCCTCCAAGCTGGCTTCCCCTTTCTGTTCTTCCAACCCCGTATATATAAAGTGATGCTCCGAAGTCCAAAAATATGACCCAGCAATTGTCAAGGCCCGGTCCACTTCACATCTCGCACTCAAGCACAACTCCAGCTTCTACCCTTCTACTTTCTGTCGGACCATCTGACTTGAGCTAACACCAGTACCAACGGCTCAACCTCGTTTCCTGCATGCCAATTATTTCTCAGTCGAGATTTACGAGCTGCTAATGAAACTCAGTTTCATCTACCTCGTTCATGGCCAGCAGATTCCAGGCTTCATTCCTTCCCTGAGTTCGATCAAAGACATATTCCCTCACTGAGTCACTGAGACCCCCTTTATCCCGAGCTAATTAACTCTCATCATCTTCCCTGACTCTGTTTACTCGAGCTTGCCTACAGCACCAGCATCCAGACCATCCCCGAGATCAATCACCACCATTAATGGAAGCAGCCAAAACTCCAACTCCTCTAAGCTCAGTCACAGACTCGTATACCGGCAATCATCCTCACTACCATACCACCTTCTCAGATTCGTCTTCTCTTTCACGTCATCCAGAGTTGCAGCAGTTCATCACCGTTAGCCTCCATTGTCACGTTGTCTCGAACAATAGCCATCATCAATTTCTGTAGCAAACTCGTTCAAACTCCATACACAGTTCCCATATAGTCACATCTTCGATGAGTACCCATTGATGTTCTCTTACTACATCAATCCCATCTTTCACTCGTTCGAAAACTCACTGACTATCATCCTCTGCCAGTATCAACGGCTCAACCATCTGCTCGAGCTCAATCATCGCTCGTTGAAAACGGCAGCAAAACTTGGGTCTTGTTTTCCGGCATAAAATTCAGATCATAGGTGACCCAAATCTTCACTGCTTCGTACCCATACCAGCCATCACCGATCACTGCATCTCCATTTACGTCTGCAGTCTTCTCACAACCAATTGCCCGATTATAACAATCTCAGCTCTATCCTCCTGGTCGTGCATGTACCAGGGTGGTGCTTCTAGTGAATGGATTAACTTTGACAGACGAAATTTCACCCTTCAAGCACGTCTCCTTTTGTGCCGTGAGTGCAAATGCGGCATTTTGTCGCAACTGCTCTTAAAACTCCAATTTAGCTAGTTATTCCGGTGAATATGTTTTCTTGTACTTTCTATAAAAGCATTAAAATAGTGTCATTAGCCAAAATATTGAGTCCTAGCTAATACAAATATGGGTATAAAACGTAGCACATATGTGTTTATCAGCTGTCGACGATCACTGTTAGAGCATAGCTCGGTTCAACCCACCAAGCATTGGTATGTCAAGTTTGGTTGTCATATTTTAGTGAATCAAAACTCATTTAAAGAGTCGCTTGATTATTTAGTAGAGTTTATTTCTTATAGGTTAGCTAGAAAGTTACTAGGATACGCGACTTACAAGTATTACATGAAGACTTGAAGAATGGGAAGAAGTAAAGAGCTACAACGACGACATCATCCTTACTCTTGAGGTTAGTAATATTTGACTTGAACTGTTTCATTCCTAACGTATCTTTCAAGTCGTGCATATTGAAAACATAACTGCAAAGCTGTGAATGATTATACTCTAGTTAGACATAGTATTAAGGAATTACAACACGAAGTATTACGTCTATCTTTCGAATTTCGTATATAAGACATCGACATAATCGTATGAATGCTATTGTGATTATGTATGGGTATGGGTGGAGATTTCTCCTTAGGAAACAATATTTTACATTCGTTTAAAGTAAGTACAATTCATAAACTTGTTTTGTGAATCGAAAGGGAAATCGCTAGGCTTATTGGTATTGTTATTCATTGCAAATATTTGGATTACCAATATGTGTGTTTAGTATAACCGCTCATTGTTTATGTATCTTGGTAAAACTATTCACAATGCTTGACTTTTGTATTGGTATGACTTTTATTAGTGAAACCGATCTTAAGTAATCACCTGAAATGGTATGATCGATATTTTGTAATTGGTATGACCAACTCTAGACATTGGGTAACCGATCCTAGTAAGAGGTGCAACCGATCACAAGTATATGGAATCGATCCTTGTAAGAGGTACAACAAGTCTTATTAATTGGTAACTGATCCTATGACTTGTGAATTTTTAAGCAAACTTAGCTTGAATCTTAAATCAGGATTTCATTTAACGGTGAATATTGAATGCTTAGTTACTAAGATATCTTAGCTTTGATTGAAAGCAACCCTGATTTGAAAGACTATATAAGGGAGAACTCTAGCAACTGGAAAACCTAAACCCCACATTTCTGGGTGTTCCTGGTTGCGTACTAGAGTCGATTCTCCTTTAACCTAAGTTTTTCCAAAACCATTATAGGTTAACAACTTGAAGACTTCATTGGGATTTGTGAAGCCAGATCCAACTATTTCTCTATAGTTGTGTATTCTGATCTTACTTTTTCTATCGTATTGAGTTTTATGCTCTCTAAGATTTACTCGAGATTTATCTCTGATAGGTAAGATATAAAAAGTAATCACAACAGTTCTTCGTCTCAAACTCTTGTGATTCCGCAATTAAATTTTCTGTTAATCAGTTGGGTATTGTGAGGTGACTAATATTTCTAGGCTGCTCTTCGGGAGCATAAGACCGGATTAATAGTTGGTTCCTGCTCACCTTGATTTATCAAAAGACGGAACAAAAACCGAATAAATAATAGACATATCTATGGGAGACAGATTTGTTTATAAGTCTTCGACTTTCGGTCGTAGAAACTCTTAGTCGTGTGTGCGATCAGCTAAGGGAATCAAGTGCGCAGAATTCGGCGTGGTTCTAGAGGCGTAAGGAATGCGAGCATACCTTAATCAGTGTGAGACTTGGTTAGGGCTCAACTACATTCCAGTCCGAAGTTAACTTGTAGTAGGCTAGAGTCTGTAGCGGCTTAATACAGTGTGGTGTTCAAATCAGGACTAGGTCCCGGGGTTTTTCTGTATTTGCGGTTTCGTCGTTAACAAAATTTCTAGTGTATGTGTTATTTCTTTTCCGCATTATATTTTTATATAATTGAAATATCACAGGTTGTGCGTAGTTCAATCAGTTGATAAATCCAACCTTATTTGTTGGATAGAACTTGATTGACACTTGGGTATTGGTTTTTGGTACCGTCCAAGTTATTTCTCATATCAATCAGGCTCGTCGATTTCTATCTGTTTGCTTTGATGATTGTATTGAGAAAGGGATAAAAACTCTTTGATATAATTCTTGATTGAGTCTCGTGATAAGCACGTAAGTGCGACACATTTTAATCCATAACTACATTAGCTGGGACCTGGGTTGCACGGACTCGGACGTGGTGACGTGGACACGACACGACACTGACGCGGACACGACCAAATACCGAAAATATTAGGACGCGGACACGTATATATAAATATAAATATAATATATTATAAATGTATGCGAGTATAAATTTCATAAATAAAAAACAAATATTATGTAAATGTTATGCGAATCTAGAATATTTAATGATTGCAATAATATAAATATTAAATAAAGACAAAATATGTACACATAACATCCAAACAAAGAGCTCCGATGTGATGGTTAAGCGGTCAGGTTAGGGAACCGAAAGTTTGAGGTTCGAAACTTACTACCCCCATTTGTTTTTGTGGGAAGAATATATGCGTCCACCACAAGAATTTAGTGTCCAACTTGCGTCCAACATCAGAATCACGTGGGACGCGCACGTGCTGCGTCTGACACGCGTCGAGTCAGCGTCCAGCGCGCGTCCCGCGTCCATCATGAGTCAGACGCGGACTCGGCACCAAAACTGGTGCGTCCGTGCAACCCAGGCGGAGACTCATTTTATCACTAATAAACTTGTTTGTAGGTGTTTTTGGGCAATAAACATTTTTGGAAAAATCAACTCGAAAAGTTGTTAAAGGTACCCCCGGAGGGCATTCGCTAAGCGGACTCCCACATTGGATAAGGGGCACTCAGTTACTAAGGGGCACCTTCTTTAATATTCGCACCCCTGGTATGGATAAGGGGCACCTCCTTCTTCTTCGTTTGAAAATGACAATTGGCGGGAAAGCGTGTTTAATATAGGCAGAATTAGGGTTGGATATTTGAGCGTGTTTTAAGGAGATTCAATGGCTGAAACTGTTAGGGATGACTTGAATTAGATTAACAAGCCTGGTATGGTTGTCGGAATCAAAGAAATCGGGCTGGATAATCACGTTGAAGAAAACAGGAAAGAAGTTAGAAAACACGATATTTCTGTTAGAAATTTCCGCGAGAATTGGCGAGATTTAATAGCCACAAGGAGTTGTAATCTCCCTGTTACGGTTGAACAGGGGTGGTAAGGTGTTTTGTTTCGACAAACTTTGGATGCATCGTTGGATTGAAGCAAACAAAGGACACAAGTTCTTCACGGATTCTGTTTGAGTTACAATGTGTTCATAACGTGTTCTGTGTGTGTTTGGAGTATGTTGAGTCGCAACAGAGGCACTGTGGAGATAAGAAAAGAGATTATACGCATAATTGACAGCTGCAGATGCATGGCGCGGGCAAGAAAGGAAAGAAAACAACCCGAGAATATATTTACTTAACTACGAGTTATTGTGAACATTTATGGAGTTAATGTGGTCCTGTCAAGTCCTGTCGAGTATATATAGAGTTCTGGGGAGTTGGATCGAGGGGAGAGTTTTGGGGGATGCGACAGAGAGCCAGAGGCCGGAGAAAGGAAAGTTGCAGAAGTCATTGCTGCACTTTCAGGTGAAGAAGAAGACGAAAAATAGATTAGTGTTTGAATTGGCCTGTCATCTTATCTTTGTAACAGTTACTCAATTGTGACAGTAGGTTCTGTAACGGCCATAAAGCGTTACGAACCTCTGTACTATTACAATTCTTCAATAAAAACACCTTTTTGAGCAATGAATTATCTTTTTGAGTGTGTTTTCACCATGTGGAGTTGGACCCCATCATCGGGATAATGAAGAAAGCCAAATTTCACTAATGCGGTAATTATATTAATTCTTTTTATGACTAATTGCACAATTATTTAAATGAATTATGATTATCATTGAATGGTTGTCATTTCAATTGATGAGTTATGCTTGCTTAAATGTTTTGATATCCCATGCTTTAGATTTACATCCATTACTTTCGAAATCTGCTTTAGGCATGAATTAGAGTCAATGAAACTTTATATTATGAGTTATTTGTTTAGAATTGGTATTTAAACTGCATGAAATTGAAGTCTGGTGGAATTATGAGTCCCGGTCATCTCTTCGTCTTGTGACATAATTTGTATATTTTCTCTATTTTTAGTATTTTTCTTTATTAAATCCTAAAATCAATTTCAACAAGTCTGAGTGAACGACAACCTTCTTACCACTATCGAAAATTCGATCATCTCGCTTTTAAGTTAGTGCTCTCGGAATTACATTGGAGTTTAGTCCATACAGATTGTCGAACGAATTATTGGGTGTAGTTGTTATAACCCCGCCTTTTCAGGAAATAACCTTGAAACTCTTTCCAGAAACAGTCTCGTTGGGAAGTTGAAAATATTTGATCATGAGCACAATATGGATAAGATAGCACTTTTGAGCTTGAATCCACAATCAAAGCAAGCGGAACTTCAAAGGAAAACTTGCCTTGGGATGACGAATGTTGTGTTGATCACGATGTAGATAATATATTTATGATCACACAACAAGTCAAAAATGTGCTAAGGACCTACAGACAATCTGGAAATCGGCGCTCCCGAACCGAGATCCAAGATGATTCAATTATATAAGACGGAAGTTCTCTTCAAAGAAATAATGCTCCATGGTTTCACTTGATAACTTTGATGAGCTTACTTCTGAATATCAGACAGAAAATTTCTCCCTTTGTGCAGAAATATTTGTTGATTGTGATTCACAGTTTGAAAAGGAGATTATAGAATTCTTGAATAACAGTGAAGAAATTCATCGAGAAAACCTATGTTTGAAGAAAACCGTGGGAAAACTCGAATCATATCTTAAAGTGAAAAATTATGAGTTGGAAAAACTTAATGAGAATTTCACTGAAACTTTGTATGTGAAAGTGAATGAGATTGATACCCTCAAGTGTATCTACAAAGGCTCTCAGGAAGTTCAGACAAGATCTCAGCTATATTGTTTGGGAAAAAGTCCTTTGGTAACACTAATGGTATTGGTTTCTCCAACAAGACCTCAATCACCAACAATTGTTTCATTCCTGCTGGCTCATACAAAGAGAAAACAGTTTGTGGTGATAAACAGGTAGCCGAATCCTGTAAAGTTGAGTTCTCTATGCGTTTCTCCTTTTGTGAAAGCAAGGGACATGTTCAGGAAAATTGTGGGAAATTCAAGAAGACAAGACTGGTTAAACTTCAGAATGACATGCATAGAATGAGTCAATTATTGCAGAACAATTCGAGAACTTCAAATCCGAGGAGACAACGGAGTAGAAGAACCAGAAAAGGTAAGATTCCTGAATACACAAAGGGCCTTGAAAAGTCACCTAGTGACGCAAGTGGTGAGTATAATTGTAGTAATGAGTGAAGCCTCGATATTTTAGCTTGATAAAATGAGGTTGCGCAAAAACTCATCACATTTTTTTTGTGATGACAAGTCTGCTCAAGTATAATTTGACTACTTAATGTGATTTATTAATATTGTGTAACTTACCTCATAATAATCTCATAGAACTGTTGGTGTGTATGATCTTGTCTATCTAGCTCCAAAATCTTGAATACATAATTGTGTTTCATCACGAATTGTTAGAGCATAGCTCGGTTGAACCTACCGAGCATTGGTATGTCAAGTTTGGTTGTCATATTTTAATATCAAAACTCATCTAGAGTCGCTTGATTAAACACTAGAGTCAACTTCGTTTAGGTTGGACTAGAAAGTCTAGGAATGTTAAGACATACAAGTATTACTCTGAAAACCTGAAGAATAAGAAGAAGCAATGACTACAACGAAGACATTATCCTTCCACTTGAGGTTAGTAATATTGATTTGATTTTGTTTCGATTCCTAATGTATCTTTCAAGTCGTGCTACATTGAAAAAACATAACATGCAAAGCTGTATATATTTGTATGTAATATTCTAGTGATTAGACTTGGTCATAGCATTATGATCAAAGTATCAAGGAGACATATTACGAAGTATAAACACTTATCTTTTGGAACTTCGTAAAAACGACATCGACATAATCTGTGTATTTAGCTACTTGATTATTTATAAGACATAGTTGTTGATTTCATCCTAGGAACCCTTGTATTATTACATTGGTTTAAGGAAGTAGATGTATAAACTTGTTTTCATAATCAAAAGGGAAATAATGATTGGTCTTTTTCTTTATTGAATATCTTTTGAATGACCAATGGAAGATGACAAGGTAAAACCTATCTTAACTTATGTTTGGACTTAAGGTATAATCGGTCATATCCTGTGATGTGTAGCAAGTTGTAATCGGTCACAAGCTACTCTGTGAAACATGGTGTAACCGGTCACAAGGTACATTGGAAAGTTAGTTGTAATCAGTCACAAGCTACCTTTTCGAAGAAAGGTGTAACTGATCACAAGCTACCTCTGGGAAGCAAGGTATAACCGGTCACAACCTAGTTTTGGAAGCATGGTATAACCGACCACAACTTACATTGTGAGTTTGGTATAACCGATCCCAAGGAGCAAACCCGAGTTTCCAATATTCACATATCTCTTTATGTTTTGTGTGAAGCTTGGAATTAGGGTTTGCCGAGAAAACTTCTAGTTTGCTGAGAAAACATATCATTTATTGTTCAAAGATATTCCTTGATGCTCAAGGTGATCCCGAACCGAAATATTGAAAGGCATTTAAGTATGATTTTCATAATATATGCTTTAATTACCAGCAAAACATATCCTCTGGAAAACATTATTAGTTAATGTGCTAGACTAATAATATAAGTTTTCTATGAGATATTTAAGAAATATTGGTTAACATTAATTGGAAATAGGAAACCCGAGATTAGGTACTTATTGCATATTTTGAGAATATTTTCGGTTTTGGAATTTCCTTGTTGTCCAAACAACCTTGGTTTATAAATACTTGAGTTTGCATTTCTTGCAAACTATCTTAAGAGGCAGGAAAACTTCATTCTTGTTGTTTGTGGTGGAGACATCTATCCAGAGAGAAAATTACCTAATTAGGCGAAATCTCTTATGACTGCTCGTTTAAAGACTTATATGGGATCAAGAAGATCTACGAGTATCGTTGGTGGGAAACTAGATAATTGCATTGTTATTGTAGTTTTCCATTGTTGATTTGATTGACTAACGGCTGTTGAAACTTTTATTGCACCTAGTTTGTTTATTTTTGAGCACCTTCTCTTCTGATATAAGGCTCACTTAAACTAGATCAAAGTATCGACGGGATCTTTAGAACCATTTTTGGATCTAAAGACATCTTGTGATAATCCATTGTTAACAGACTCCGTTTTGTGCGTGATTGATCAAAAGAGGATTCAAGTAGTGTTGTGCAGGTTATTGAAGGCAATAAAATATTTGAAGACGAAAAAGAATTCTTATTAGTTTTCGTCTCTTGTGGATTTAGTGCACAAACCTTGATCGGCTGGATCCAACCAGAATCGTGTTCATCTTTGATAGACTTGATTGACTAGTTGCGTGAGATCGACATCGCCTTATACTTTCTCTTTAAGATCTATATTGATTGTATGCGAATCTAGAATTTCATTATTTCGGTAATCAAATTTTAGATTGATCTAACCAGAGAAAGGAGTTTATTAGTTTAAGCGGAAAAGCCTTTGTCAACAACTCACATATCTTTATAGAAAAGATTGATTAAAGTGGTTACCAAACAGATTCTTCCTTTGCAGTTTGTAATACGATCCAAAGGACTTTCTATTCACGTGGGTGACTCTAAAAGTCGAAGGCGCGGGGATATTGAGGAAACTAAATAGCTAGGGGTAGTCTTAAGGCTGTCAATATACTTCCGAAGTCCGAGATTCGTTTCCTAAAATTCGACATCCTAAAGGATTTAATCCGATTTTCGGATTCCGGATTTGGGAACCTGATATATTATCGTATTTTACCTCGTAACCCTATCGGAACCGGATCAGGGTAATTCTGTTAGGCTAATTTCCGAAATCCGATAATCCTAGGGGTGTACTAGTAATTTTCAACCCCTAGTATTATCCGTCGACTGTCGAGATCCAACTACCTGATTTTATCATATGTTTATTAGTTAGTCTAATAAGTAACAACAGAAGAGGGAGAAAGAAAAAGAGATCGAGGAAGTCATTTAGATCAAGAGATTCAACCTGATTCTATCAATCGATTGAGAGAAGATGAGATCGATTAGGTTTTGATTCTCAGAGAAGTAACAAGTAAGTAATGACTAAATTAGGTTTTGATTCTCGGAGAAATTAGGTTTTGATTTTTTTTACTAAATGGATTTCATGTTTGAGATTTAATCGAATTATTCTTTAAGATTTAATCAATTCTGTAGAAACCTTTCTATTGTCAGTTTTAGGAATTTCTTTTCATCTAGTTTTGATTTTAAGGTTTGGTTATGATGCTAGATATTGCATGCATGTAGATAACCGATTTAATTGTGACTTTGTGTTTAGATTCTGATGGTTTTTTTTTTTTTTTTTTTTGTTACTAGAATTGAGGACCTGTCTTTACTCTTCACAAATCAGTGAGTCACTTCCAGGTAAAAATCATCTCCTTCTTCATGCAAAGGCCCCAAATTACTACCTTTGCTTCTTAATCTTGATCAGTTCTAATTAAAATCGGAAACTCAGGATTGTCTTGCAAATGGTGTTTGTCTTTTCGCAAGATTGTTCCCAAATGTTTTATAATTAGTTGACCAGTGCGCCTATGTAAACTCTGAATAACTGGTAGTCTATATTATTTATTTTATTTCATTTTTAATTTGGGTTTAGGCATTACTATGATATAATCAATATCCGTAAGTCAAGCATACTAAAAATTCTATTAGCAGTGTATATCTATTGCTAAACTTTTTGATTGATTATTTAAAATCCAGTTAAAAAAGATAGAGATTTTTTTGGAGAAAATAATAAATGGTTAGTGAATCTGATGCTACAATTTTGAGTGAGAATGTGGGTGTAGGCGAATGCACTTAGTGCGGTTGTTAAAGCGCCTAAAAAAGATGGTATAAACTCTGTTAACTTTGTGAAACTCATAAAGAACACTGAACTTGTAGAACTATTTAATAAAAATTAAGTAACTAGTTTGTATGTTGCTTCTCTATTTAATATATGACATATTCTCCAAGTATGTTAATCTACATCCGGAACATTTGTTTTTATCCTCCTACTGGTAGTTCATCGTGTTCGTGTTGACTGAACTGTCTTAAATACTTCATCGCAGGATGTCTATGCTCTGTCTTGATAGTTGTTAATTTGCAAGTTGCAATTTCCTTAGTGTTCTGCACTTTGCAGGAATTGATTAATCTTTATGAGAACTCAGTTAGCTTTATCTTAAAACATGAAAGTCATTACTTTGTCACTGAAAACGTGGGGTATAACAACCACACTCAATATTTCGTTCGGAAGTTTGTATGGAGTAAACTCCAATATAATTTCGAGAGCACCAACTTAAAAGTGAGACTCAATCAAGAAAAATATCAAAGAGCTTTATCTCTTTCTCAATACAATTAGTAAATTAACTAGATAAAAATCCGTGAGACTGATTATTATGAGAATAACTCGGATGGTACCAAAGACCAATGGACGAGTGTCAATCAAGTCATATCCAACAAACAAGGTCGGATTTATCAACTATGATTGAACTACGCATAACCCGTGATATTTCAATTATATAAACAAATATAATGCGGAAAAGAAATAACATAGACACCAGAATTTTTATTAACGAGGAAACCGCAAATGCAGAAAAATCCCGGGACCTAGTCCAGATTTGAACACCACACTATATTAAGCCGTTATAGACTCCGGCATACTACAAGTTAACTTCGGACTGGAATGTAGTTGATCCATAACCAAGTCTCACACCGATTAAGGTACAGTCGCGTTCCTTACACCTCTTGAATCCCAGCAGGACTCTGCGCACTTGATTCCCTTAGGTGATCTCACCCACAACTAAGAGTTGCTACGACCGAAATTCTAAGACTTTTAACCAATCTGTCTCCCACAGATAAGTCTATTTTGGTTGTAGTTTCCGTCCTAAGATAAAGATCAAGGTGTACAAGAAACTCAACTAATAATCCGGCCTTATACTCCCGAAGAGTAGCCTAGAAATATTAGTCACCTCCCAATAACCTAACTGATTAACAAATAAAGTTATTGCAGAATCACAAGAGTCTGAGATGAAGAACCGTTGTGATTACTTTTTATACCTTACCTATCGGAGATAAATCTCGAGAATATCTTAGAGAATATTAAACTCAACACGATAGAAAAAGTAAGATCAGAATACGCAACTACAGAGAAAATAGTTGGATCTGGCTTCACGAATCCCAAATGAACTCTTAAGGTCGTTAACCTAATAATGGTTTTGGAAAACCTAGGTTAATGGAGAACCGACTCTAGTTTGCAACTAGGACACACGAGAGTGTCGGGATTAGGTTTCCCAGATGCTAGAGTTCTTCCTTATATAGTCTTTCAAGTCAGGGTTGCATACAATCAAAGCTAAGATAGCTTAGTAACAAAGAAATTAATATTCACCATTAGATTAACTCCTGATTTAAGATTCAAGCTAAGTCTGTTTATAAAATAAGCAATCAATTTCCAACGTTAGATGGTATTAGCTTAATACACACAAATGAGATATATTTATATTTAGATATGGATGAACCGTACCCAAACGTGTATAACCGTTGGCTTAATAATAATTAACCAAAGTTAGCCACATGAACACTTATAGTTTAGTCATATTCATCTAACACTTCTGGATCAAATATGATGATCAATCAATCATGATAGATAATCAAATGAATCTAAACGTGTTTCAAAAGAGTTTTTCAAATGTTCATCCTCTCATAGAAATATATATGAACCATTTGAAACATATTCAGTTTGGTTTGTAATTGTACAAAGTACTTATACAAGAACCAATTCATGAACATAATGCCACGATTTTCAAAACAAGTTCGCATACCTTATTTCATCAAAGTTCCAGGGACTTTAGTTCGCAAACTAATTTCGCAAACAAACCTGAGTTCATGAGTATCAATGTCATACTTACCGATTTTAGAACCTAACCACTGTGTTCGCAAACAAAGTACGCGAACCACAGTTCTGGACTTACCTAGTCTTAGCCATTCGCAAACAGAGTATGCGAACCACAGTTCCGGACTTAGCCTAGTCTGGCCGTTCGCGAACAGAGTACGCAAACTATAGCTCCGGACCTTTAGCAGTTAAACCCGTTTGCCAATAAAGTTCGCCAACAAGGGTTCCATACCTGAACTAGCATTCACAGTTCGCATACCAGGTACGCATACTGTATTATATCCAGACATTGGTAGTAGTTCTAAAACTCTCATTTAATCATTGAAACATCCTTAGAAGAAAAAAATGGTAATCTTACACATACCACTAGCTTCAAGTAATTTTCAAGTGATTAATTGATCAATACGAAACTTCCCAAGTTAACATCAAATGATTGCGTCACACAAATCATGTAAGATGTTCAAGATAATTTTCACATGATCATCTTGACTTAATATTTAGTTTCCAACAAATAAATTGTCTACAACTAAACTCGTCAAGTAGATGATGAAGTTTAGCTAAAGCTAAAAAGTTTCCAACACGTATTTCGAGAAATATATAAATGAGATGAACTCGGCTCGAAATTTCAAATGTGTATAATGTAAAAGTCTATATAGCTATACGACTTAGTCTCTTTTAGAAGATAGAATAGAATAGACTTCTGAGTGATAGATAAGTTTTAGTCTCCACATAACTTTTGTTGATGAAGTTCCTCCAAGCTCTTCAGTAGATTTTTCTTCTTCAATTGGTGAACGTCGTGAATTCCAATGCTCAACTACACTTCTATCTTAATACGAGACATATCTATAAGTAGACTAGAAATCAAGTATATAGTTTTGATCAACTAAACTTGACAAACAAGCTTGAGATAATGTAGTAGGGTAAAAACTGATTCTGTTGAAAATGGTAAATTGGGTGTGCCGCTGAGAAACGAATCTAAACCCTAAACAAATGTACTGCACAGGAGTACTTTAGATTCGAGAGATCAATCTGTACAATTCTGGCTTAAACCAAGAAATGGTCGTTCCAGTCTTGCTCGGTCACAAAATGAATGAGAAAGGTTGATCTTAGGGATGGTGTTGAGATCAGAATGATGAACTATGAAAGCATGGTTTTTTTATGACTTGTATCAGAATGAAGAACCCGCTGGCAGAATGTAAGTTGTAAGTTCTTGGCATTTTCTGGATACTTGTGTTAATGAACCGTTGTTGGTTGAAATAGATTTATACAAGTCATAGTTGAACACACTGATCTCGTAGGAAGTGGAGATAGTTGAGTGGTGGAGAAGTGGGGATCGTGTAAAAATGGCGAGAACCATGTCCCTGTCATGAAGATAAGACTGGTTGGTTTTACACCCACTACTCCTTATTGTCCTCAATTGCCCGCCTTTACTGACACTATCTCATAATGGGCGTGTTTCACGCCGCACGTTGTAATCCGCCAGACTAATACCCTAATGATTATCCCCTAGTTTGTGACATGTTTGATGCCTCGAGTATTTTCGTAGGAAATATGGAGCAAGTAGTATGAAGAGTTGAAAAACTCTTTCATAGTAGTTGCTGAGTAGGTATTACTGGCAAGACCTGATAATTTCGACCAATCACGCGCAGGCTAGGCGGTAGGTGGTCATATGTGATGAGTCAAGTCGTGAACATGAGACTTGATGTGAGTTAACACTCAAAAATAGCACATGGTGCCTTTAGATTAAATAAATAATTAAATTATTTATAAATCGATATTTAAGAAATATCGTTCATCATCGATGCATATAAAGCATCTCTTTTAAGCAAACAACTCAAATTAATTCGATACATAAGAAGTGCTGCTGTTAGGAGCGCAACCAGCCTTCTTTGGTCGAGCCGTTGGAAGTCAATTAAATCGACTGAAGGCGGAGTGACCAACTCATGAAGAAGGGGAGCAACTGACAGCAATCATGGCATCCTATTGGTCGCCTAGGATTGGATCTAATCCGGTCAAATCATCTAGCAAAGTAAGATGGTTGAGATGATTTTGCGGCAGTTGTCGATTACCGTTAATTTATTTAAGACTCTTATGAGTAGCGTGGCCAACCAACTTTGGGTAGCCGCCAGGATTCGTATGGGTAGGTTGAGGTCAGGTCAATCGGTCCTCATTGGCTCCTTGAAATCAAATCTAGGTCGATCAATTCGGCTGGCAAAGTTGGATGGCTGAGATCACTTTGCGGCAGATACAAACTGCCGTTGGTCGGATTCGAGGCTTTTAAAGTCGTGTGACCGACCTACTTTGGATTATCGGTTTGAGGCATTGCTGACAGGTTTGAAGCAATGAAATTGGTGGAAGCTAAAGTTAAGCCGCCGGTGAGCATGTCCGAACCTTGCTGGTCGCTTAAAATCAAATCTAGGTCGGTCGACTCGGCTAGCGAAGTTGGACGGCCATGATTGACTTAAGACTGCCATATGCAGTCTTAATTCTATTGGAACTCTTTCTTAACCGCGCGGCTGGCCTATTTTGGCTAACGGTTATTGTTGTTGTTGGCAGGCTAGGAGAGTTCTGATTGGTTGGAACAAAAGCGTGTGCGCCCGTGTGTTAGATCATAGCTCGGTCAACCTCGCATGCATTACTATCTCAAGCATGTTTGTCAATGTTAGTGATCAAAACTATAAGTCTTGATTTCTAGCCTACACAGCTAAGTCTCGGACTAGGATAGAAAAGTGCAGTTGAGCTCAAGGACTTCATGGCGATTCATCATACAACGACGAAGATCTATACAAGGAACCGTGGAACTTCATCAACAAAAAGGTATGTGGAGACTTGAACTTATCTATCACTCAAAAGTCTATCTCTTCTATCTCCTACTTCTTATGAGACAAATGTCGTATGCTATATAGATTAGATCATACACATTTGAAATTTCGAGATGAGCATTCATTGCTTATCTTTTATCTCGAAATCGTGTGTTGGTAAAGCGTTTCACTTTGATCAAGTTTATCTTCACCTAGTGACGAAAGTCATGAAAAGTTTCAATCACTTTGAGAATTGCTCTGACGTGAATCGGTCTGTGAATAACGGCTACATAGCGTCCTCTGAGAATGTCTCAATGATTGAAATAAGAGTTTAGATTACATAACTATGTATTCCTTGAACCGAAGTTTTCGAACTTTGTTGATCAAGAGAAATCGGGAGGATTGTGGAATTGGCTTGACAAGTCCGCGAACCCAGTCCGCGAACTGTCGGAAGTTCTCGACCGAGAATTTCTGCTGGATTGTCCAAAACTCGTTTGTGTGCTAAGTCCGCGAACCCAGTCCGCGAACTGGCGGAAGTTCTCTTTCCGAGAATTTCTACTGAGTTTGGAAAACTCAACCGATTAACTTAAGTCCGAAAACTTGTTTGTGAACTTAAGAGGTTATGATCTAAAGATGTGCTCTGAACATGAAACATTAAATTACTAAGGAATGCTTTATGCAAATAGTGGTTATAATGTTCATGAGCTGATTCAATCAAATCGAATCATCTTTGTTTCAATTGTGTCTTGTGTAGTTACAAAATATCTCATAGCAATTGAACAACTCTTTAACTAGTTCATTTGAGTCAATTGAACTAGTTATGGTGAAGAAGATCAAGGTTGATATGAAATGCTCATATGGTTAACCTTTTGGGTTACTATGTTGAACCAACATACACGTACACGTTTGGGCATGGTTTTCACAAACCCAGTAAACGTCTACCCAAGTGTGTGTGACAAGCTAAGTTTTCGATCTAACGGTTGAGAAATATTAGCTTGAATCTAAATCAGGTTTTCATCTAACGGTGAATAAAGATTGCTTTGTACCTAAGGCAAAACCCTGATTTGAAGGCTATATAAAGGAGACATCTGGCATTGTGCAAAACTAATCCCCACACGTCTGTGTGCTACTAGTGCGCCCGCTAGAGTCGATCTCCATTGACCTTTAATTTTCTTCTCTAAAATCAGGTTAACGACTTAAAGACTACATTGGGATTGTGAAGCCAGACCGAAACTACTTTATCGTAGTTGTGTGATCTGATCTTGCATATTCTATCGTACGAGTACAATCGATTGATTGGCTTGAGATCGTGAGAGTTCTCTGATAGCCAAGATAAAGAAGTCACAAACATCTTCGTCCAATTGTTTGTGATTCCTCGACAATCCGCTTGTGTAGTCAGGAAGGATTGTAGAGAGGTGATTGATTAATCTAGGTTGTTCTTCGGGAATATAAGACCGGATTATCAATTGGTTCCTGTTCACCTTGGTTTTATATCAAAAGACGGAACAAAACCTAGGGTTTATCCGTGGGAGAAAGATTTATCCTTTGATAGACTTTTTTGTGTGAGACTGATCTGTTTATTATCAAGTCTGTGATTTTGGGTTGCATCAACTCTTGGTTGTGGGTGAGATCAACTAAGGGAATCAAGTGCGCAGTATCCTGCTGGGATCAGAGGCGTAGGAGTACAACTGTACCTTGGATCGGTGGGAGACTGATTGGGGTTCAACTATAGTCCAGTCCGAAGTTAGTTTGCAGTAGGCTAGTGTCTGTAGCGGCTTAATAAAGTGTGTATTCAATCTGGACTAGGTCCCGGGGTTATCCTGCATTTGCGGTTTCCTCGTTAACAAAATTTCTGGTGTCTGTGTTATTTCTTTTCCGCATTATATTTTATATAATTGAAATAATACAGGTTGTGCGTTCGTGATCATCAATGGAAATCCAACCTTTGGTTGTTGATTGATATTTATTAATCCTTGGACATTGGTCTTTGGTACCGTCCAAGTATTCCTTGTATTTGATAAAGACTCGCTATTGTTTTTAGCTTGAGTAAAAATCAAATCAAGAGAGAGATATTAACTCCTTGAGATACTTTTTTCTAGATTGAGTCTGATTGTCTAGTTGATTCTCTAGCAAAGTATTTCGGAGTTAGTCCATACAGATTGCTAAGAAAAATATTGGGTGTTGTTGTTAGACCCCCGCTTTTTCAATTGGTATCAGAGCAGGCAAACACGTTCAAGACCTAACAAGTATGTATTTGCAGCGATCTGACTCTATGGACAGAGGTGTTATCTCTATTAACGTACCACCAGTCTTCGATAGATCCAATTACTTATGGTGGAAGATTGTTATGCGAGCTTTTATTCAATCGCGTGATTTTCAATCATGGGTATATGTGGTGAATGGTTATGATGCGCCCGTTGTTTCAGCTGGAGACGGAACTGTTCCCAAGAATATTGGTGAATATAATGCTGCTGAGATTCTTGCTACAAAGAAGAATTCTGAAGGGTTACATGCTATCATACATGCCATTTCCCCAAGTCTTCAACACCATGTGTCTAATTGCACTAGGTCTAAAGATGCTTGGGATATTTTAGAAACCGTATTTGAAGGAAACTCCAGTGAAAAGGAAGCTAGGATTCAAAACCTTAATTCTGATTGGGAGAACCTTCATATGGCAGATGAAGAAACATTTCATGAGTTTAATCACAAAGTGTCTGAAATTGTTAATGCATCTTTTACATTGGGCAAGACTATTCCTGAAAAGGACATTTGATGAAAATTCTCAGATCGCTGCCATCTAGATACGAGTCTAAGAAGCATGCCACCGTTGAGGGGAATAACCTCAATAATATTTCCAGAAACACCTTGGTTGGGAAGCTAAAGATCTTTGACCATGAGCATACATCCAAAGTCGGTAAGGATGTTGCCTTTAAAGCACAGAAGAGCACTAAATTACTTGCTAAAGGTAAAAGTGTTCATGTCTCTGAGGATGATCAATCTGAGAATGATTTTTCAGATGAAGACCTTGACAAGTCGGTCTCCTTGATCACAAGATAGTTTAGGTATCTTCTGTTGAAGAGAAGTAAACGGTTTTCAAGAGACAAACCTAGGTCATCAGAGAAACCTCACGGTCGCGTACCTCCTAAAAACAGGGATGCTAACGAGGCTGATGATGAGGACATGCCTTAGTGCTTTAAGTGTAAGGGTTTTGGCCATTTTGCTAATGAATGCCCAAATCGTAGAAAATACACTGGGAACAAAGGTCTAGCTGTAACACTTGATGAAATGTCTGAAACCTATGATTCCGATGAAGATAGGAAATCAAGTGTAGGGCTCCTTGGTGAAAACATCGATTTTGATACTTGTAGCAATACATATATCAACCTCAATGGGTTCGGAGAAGAAGGAAACACAATCAAGCTGGAAGATTCTCTAACTGGAAACCCTGTCAGTAATATTTTAGGATCTACTGTATGTCTAGCTGCTTGCACATCTCAGATGCCTGAATACTATCCAAGTTTGACGTGCTCGTTTTGTTCGATGAAGGGACACGAACTATCAAGGTGTTACAAGTACAAGCACCAAATAAGGCACGCCAGCAAACTTCAACGAAGAGCAGATCGATTAGCAAGGAAGCTGAAACTTTCTCACAAGACCGTCGAGGTATATATGATCTTATATTCGTCTAAGAAGTTGGTATCCAGGGATAGAGTAAGACCATTTGAAAAGAAAGTATGGTCGAATAGTTTTGATAGACAGAAGTCTGAAGATTCCTCCCTTGAGGAAAAAGATGGACAAATCTGAGACGCCCCAATTACTAAACCTGCTTAGCTAATAGGATTATAAACTAATTGAAGCATAAAATCTAGACTAACGATCTCAAGAATCTAGACTACATAAACTAAGCCCAAAAGCAAAACCCATACACTCTGATACAGGATAAATGAATATCTCTCATGTGATACGAATATAACCATGTGTTGTTTACAGAGAAAATATACATATATAAAATATAAATAAACATCTTCAATTCGCTAAAACTTTATGCTACAGAAACGAATATCTTCACGTGCGCCTTTTCTTCTAAATGCTGAAACTGAAGTGGGAACGAATGAGCACATCATCCCAAAAAGGGGGCTCAATGAAAACATGTAACTCTCAAGTAATCACTAATATGCTTCACAGTTCTAAAGAAGTAGTAATTTAAACATATCATCGTGCATAACATGTGTAAGAGTAATTTCCCCAAATACCTCGATATACTATTTCCTCATCTGGGTCATTAACGACATAAATTAGGTTATAAAATAAAAAGTAATACTATTTCGCTTTACGCGCTAGATAGCTATTATATGCACTTCCCGTGCTATGTATTGCCTCATCTGGGCTATAAGACTTAGCAAGGAGCTGTGGGGAGACCACAGTCACTCCTCGCAGGGATTTCACTCAAACACACATCAAATTATTCACTCAGCAATAAGCAAGCATCGTAAGATATCATTCATGAAAGAATGTTATTCTAATTCCACTTCCTCAGATATTGCGTACCATAATAACAGTATCCGTGAAATACCACCACCGGATGAATCTACAGAAGTGAAACTAGAACAACTAAAATATGTCATTCAGACCTCGCCAAACTCGTTGGAGAAAGCAAAAGCAGGATAACTCCATACTCGAATTATAGCGCCATCCACACAGAGTGCCCATACAAACCATGATTCAAGAACTACCATCATAAGTCCCGAAGGCTTTGCAATCAAGCATAATATGCAAACGAATGGATTTTCACGAGAAATTGTAAAAGGTAATATTCCCCTATATAACGATATTGCCTCATCTGGGCTATAATAAGCATAAAAATAGATATAACATTTGGAGAATCCACACAATGCATATTACACAACATACCCAATCATTTACATTCAAATATGCTCATAAGAAGTAATGGCACATCATGCTCGCATTTAAAAGAATGCTCAATGATTACAAGAAGGTTACAAAGTTCCCACTTGGATTGATGACAAGCCATCGCCTACCTCGAGATCCATAATCTATTGGTTCATCCTTTGAATCGATCGTTGTTAATAAAGAGTAATTGTTAATCACACAAGCACTCTAAGAATTAGCCAAAAGGCTCACACAAGTCTCATAATATAATCTCATACAATTGTTTAGTTATAGGTTAAGTGAACTATCTAATAGTTCTTAGCCCATTTATGATTCTACACCTTTTCATTATCAATCTTTAGCATAACAAAGGTTTACTAATTCCATTAGGTAGAATCTATAGTCCATTTGATAAGTCTAAAGAGTATCTACAACTTTGTAGAAGGAACTAAAGATTAACTCAGACCATAAGGTCCAATATATCGGAAAACTATTCCTAAGCCCAAGCCCACTAAACAAGTCCATTTATCTAAGGCTCGGTCTATCTGAGTCAACTGACAGTCCCTAACGGTGAATGGGGTTAATTAACAGTCAACATCCAGGTCAAAGTTCAAGTCCATTAGGTCAGATACGACTCAACAGAGTCGACTCGGTCAAAGTACACTGAATCAGATCTGATTAACTCAGTCAGACACACCAAGTCAGATCAACTAAGCTTACTGGTAACAGGGTTCAGATACAGGCCTATGCACAGGCAAACATACCAAAGCGCAATCAAACATACAATCTCCACAACATTCTAATTGTACACAGTTCTCTAAGTTAGAAACTAACTTCCATCTCCGAAGTCTTGTTTTCATCAAACACTACACTCTGATTCCTAGCTCTACATAACATATTCTTCACATCTATACATAGCTTCGTTATCTGGGCATAACCCACTTGTACCTACAGTTGTTCTCCATTTCAATCTCAGTTCAGCACCACCAGTTAGAGTTCAGTTCCAAGTTGTATCAAATTCCTGCAAAGCTACATTAGTTCCAATCTCTCCACTAGTTCCAATAGCTGCAACTACCCTTCAATTCAGCGCAACCAACACAACCAGCACCACTGCACCTGCAATATCTACCACTTGAACTTCACTGGATCGATTAAACTCATCTTCATCTCTAATCTCCATTTATATTTAAAGTAACCTTCACGTCCTACAATAGTCAAGCACATAAGCAAAACCACCAACAACAGTTCAACCCCAAAACTCATAACAACAGGTTCAATACCAGCAACAATACAATTCTTCATCTCATACCACACTTCAGCTCCTAGTCCCTTGAACTGAAATTCATTGAACATCATAGTCAAGTTTCACCATTAAACAAACCCAATTCACAATTCTTCTTCATCTGTAGTTCTCATCACAGAAAGACCTAATCTTCATCTAGTTTGTTCTTAACATAACATAATTCTAACTTCAAGTTCCTCAAGGACAGGCCCAACCCCTGTTCTTCAATTAATCACCAAAACAATATGCTTCTCAAATTCAACCAATCCAAAATAAGATTCAAATCAATAACTCGAATCCAAGCACCACTGCTCAATTCATCGGCTTCATCAGAACTACCTGATTCAGGAACCCTTGTTCATCACATTCAAATCATCTAAACCTAATCCAAATCTCAATTTCCTAAAGAAAACAACATTGAACCTTACACAACCCTTTATAACCTATTTAATAACAAACCCATCAATAATTTAGCGAATCAAAACAAATTCATAATTAAATTTCGATCAATTATAAAACCCTAATTTAACTTACCGATTATCCTTCTTTCCATAGTTCAAATAAATTCAATATCATAATCTACTCCCTTGATTCATCCATCTACTTAGTTTTCTAAGAATCCCCCACAAAACTATGCTCAACTTCTCTGAATTGATATCGGCAGGAAGAAGATGAAAGAAAGAGAAGAAGAGGAAAGAAAGAAATGAGAATAGATTTTCTCCATTTGTTTTTTATAAGGCCACAGATAAATAATAAATCCAACCCCCAAAATGATATGGGAAGCCAAGTCGGTCTAAGTAAAATTACTATTTTGCCCTTTATACTCATCCAATGATATCTTCTTCGTCCGGTATCCGAATGACACGTCGAATAGTCCATTGTGCATAACTTTTCGAGATGTATCTAGTGATACTAGTTTGGTATCTAGATTGTTGTTAGATTTATTTCTAATAATTAACGTTCGTCTCTAATTAACCGAGTCATTAGCGGCTTAGTCGTCTCTTGACTGGTCTAATAGTGTTGACAAGCTTGAGGGTCCTTACATTCTCCCCACCTTATATCATTTTCGTCCTCGAAAATCAAACCATACTTGTGGTCTTCAAAACTCCCCACCTTATAGAGAAAATGCTATCTCTCGACTAACTGCAAGTACTGCTCGTACTTACAAATGTGCAAAAATCTACTCATTTTAAATGAGTTCAAAGTAACATGAAATGTAACACAAATCTAAATGGCTTTCTACCACTAAGATCTAAAATTTGTGGCTCTAGGTTCAGTACACTAATTTCTATTTCAATAGATTACTGGTTCTAGGTACATTATAAGATGCTCTATAATAAAGTTTATATATGCTCTAGGATCAACTATATTGATTTAAGTTCTATCCAAGAGGAAAGTCTCATTTTCTTACATGAATTTTTATAATGGAATATATAAATTTTAGACTTAAATCCTCTACACTAGTTTCTATTTCAATAAATTATTGGTTCAAAGTACATTACAAACTACTCTATAATAAGGTTTCTATATGATATTCAGGATCTATCAAATATACTAATCTCACTATTTTTATAGTATTGAATTGCCTATGCGTTCATAATTTTAGACTAATTATTCTCTAATCTCATATAAAATAGTTGGTTTATCCTAAAATTTTTACTTCATAAAACGTACACATAATCAAACAAACAAATCAATCAATCAAACAACTCTTTTTGTTATTGTTAGCTTTTAGTGATTAAGATTTATCTCACTACCCAACCCGGTTCTAAACTAATCTACTTCACCATCTGGTACTAACTATCATCTATTGTTGCCCATGTAAGATCTAATAATGAGCTCTGATACCAAGTTGTGACGCCCCAATTACTAAACCTGCTTAGCTAATAGGATTAAAAACTAATTTGAAGCATAAAATCTAGACTAACGATCTCAAGAATCTAGACTACATAACCTAAGCCCAAAAGAAAAACCCATACATTCTGATACAGGATAAATGAAGATCTCTCATGTGATACGAATATAACCATGTGTTGTTTACAGAGAAAATATACATATATAAATATAAATAAACATCTTCAATTCGCTGAAACTTTACGCTACGGAAACGAATATCTTCACGTGCGCCTTTTCTTCTAAATGCTGAAATTGAAGTGGGAACGAATGAGCATATCATCCCAAAAAGGGGGCTCAACGAAAACATGTAACTCTCAAGTAATCACTAATATGCTTCACAGTTCTAAAGAAGTAGTAATTTAAACATATCATCGTGCATAACATGTGTAAGAGTAATTTCCCCAAATACCTCGATATACTGTTTCCTCATCTGGGTCATTAACGACATAAATTAGGTTATAAAATAAAAAGTAATACTATTTCGCTGTACATGCTGGATAGCTATTATATGCACTTCCCGTGCTATGTATTGCCTCATCTGGGCTATAAGACTTAGCAAGGAGCTGTGGGGAGACCACAGTCACTCCTCGCAGGGATTTCACTCAAACACACATCAAATTATTCACTTAGCAATAAGAAAGCATCGTAAGATATCATTCATGAAAGAATGTTATTCTAATTCCACTTCCTCAGGTATTGCGTACCATAATAACAATATCCGTGAAAGACCACCACCGGATGAATCTACAGAAGTGAAACTAGAACAACTAAAATATGTCATGCAGACCTCGCCAAACTCGTTGGAGAAAGCGAAAGCAGGATAACTCTAAAATCGAATGATAGCGCCATCCACACAGAGTGCCCATACAAACCATGATTCAAGAACTACCATCATAAGTCCCGAAGGTTTTGCAATAAAGCATAATATGCAAACGAATGGATTCTCACGAGAAATTGTAAAAGGTAATATTCCCCTATATAACGATATTGCCTCATCTGGGCTATAATAAGCATAAAAATGGATATAACATTTGGAAAATCCACACAATGCATATTACACAACATACCCAATCATTTACACTCAAATATGCTCATAAGAAGTAATGGCACATTATGCTCGCATTTAAAACAATGCTCAATGATTACAAGAAGGTTACAGAGTTCCCACCTGGATTGATGACAAGCCATCGCCTACCTCAAGATCCATAATCTACTGGTTCATCCTTTGAATCGATCGTTGTTAATAAAGAGTAACTGTTAATCACACAAGCACTCTAAGAATTAGCCAAAAGGCTCACACAAGGCTCATAATATAATCTCATACAATTGTCTAGTTATAGGTTAAGTGAACTATCTAATAGTTCTAAGCCCATTTATAATTTGACACCTTTTCATTATCAATCTTTAGCATAACAAAGGTTTACTAATTCCATTAGGAAGAATCTATAGTCCATTTTAGAACTGGAAAACGGGCGGGCCGAGGCTGGCTTGTGACCAACCCGCGGGTTACGGGTTAATACAAGCCTAAGCTTGCGGGTTGAAATTCTTCACGGGTGGTCATTTCTCCAACCCTCCCCCGTCTCGGGTAAAGCTTGCGGGTTCACGAGATCTCACGGGTTAGCTGGTTTATGTTGAGTCAACTCGCCAGAAATCGATTTCTGGGCTATTTCCGGGCCTTCCGGCCACATTCAGGCCACATTCAAAAACTCAAAATTGCAAAACTAAACTAATTTTGCATTTAAAGGATTAAAAGAACACAAATTACAAATACTAGTCATTAGTAGTTTAAATACTTTAGTTACAGTACTTCATCAGTTCATGTCATGATGATATTTTCCACAAAGAAAAAAATCCTCCGAGACTGTAGCAATACCATTGTTTGTAATTTGTATCACCAAGTGCGACAATAAAGATATTAACAACCACTTCCTGCACAAAATATATATTGTGTGGCTAATCAAAAAAAGTGTTAATTGTCCAAAAAAACATCTCCAATCTCTTTTCTATGCAATATTTGGAGACACTGGTAAGTGGTAAGTGATAAATAACTGTCTGTCCAAAAAACATTCTCATATTCCATGTCTATCTTTGAGTTGCTCCAACTATTCAATATGAATCTGTAATTTCAAGAAAAAATAAACCAAAAAAAGAAAAGATTCGAGTCAAAAACATGGAATTTGCATAATTACCCCGCTTTATATTGAAGAAGTACGCATACTAATTAGACGCATAAGAACTTACTTCCTCCACATCCTCCACTGCCCCATCCTCCACTGCATCAGGTTCAAATCCTAATACATCTTCTTCAATAATCCCATTGTTCTCATCCATATCTTCTTTTCCTACATGGATAAAAACAACCAATGTTATAACTTATATATAAGATTTAGCCATTCAACTAAAAAAAATATTATTGATTTGCTTACCAATTCCATATTCCCAATCACGAGTTGTTATCAACGCCTCAGCATTTTCAGGTAATAAGGAACTGCGAAATCGATCAATTACCCTTCCTTCAATGCTAAATGCAGATTCTGAAGCGACAGTTGAAATAGGAATTGACAAAATATCCCCTGCCATTCTTGAAAGTACCGGAAATCGTTGTTCATGGTTCTTCCAATAATTTAGGATGTCGAGTGGTGAATTTAGACAACCCCTGTACGACTCGCCAAGATATTCATCTAACTCTGACAAGTCAGTAAGTACATCACCACCACGTTCCTGTGTTGCAACATATTCCTGCATGAAACAACCTAGAAGTGAGTGAACTATGAATATATGAGTCTTAAAAGTCTTAGAAACAAGCTAACACCATCACATACTACATCCACAGTTGACAGTAATTCAAAAGACAACATATTTTAAGATGAAAAGCAATAATTCAAAAGACAACAGGGTTCAGTTAAGTAAGCTTTAACTGTCGGCAGCAGAATTCCCACCATTTTGAAAAAATCACAGTTGACAGTAATTACCTGAAAAAAATCACTCCCTTCTTCGGCAGCAGAATTCCCACCATTTTGAATACCCAAATTCTGAGTTGCACAACTATTGAAAGCTCTTGAACTTGACAAGGTGTAATACTCATTAAAAAGTGCTGTCATATTACTACGCACTTTATTAACTTCACGTTCTAATTCTCTCACCTCAAGATACAACTTGGAGTAAGTAAATTTCACAAAATTCATTTTCGATCTAGGGTCTAACACAACTGCCATAGACAATATAGGACTCAACTCCTTCCAATAACTATCAAATTTTGCTTGCATCTCTTTTACCATGTTCCTAATGAATTCAATATCATTTCTACTTTCTTTCTTTAGTAACACCTGAACTTGACAAATTCTTTCAAAATACAGATTGGAAGTAGGATACTTACTACCAGAAAATATCTTTGTGAGATCATGAAACACCTTGAGAAACTTTGTGACTACTTCAATTTGTTCCCATTCTTCATCAGTTGGACAGTTTTCATAGTCTGAATCTACCAACTTCAAATGAGAGAAAACTGGCTTTTACAGGATACAACTATCTAACATAAGATAAGTTGAATTCCACCTGTGTAAAACAAACATTCAGTGAGTATATAATAAACATTAATACAATTATCTAACTTTATAAGTTATAACAGAAACAGAATAGAAGTGGAATCCCACCTTGTCTTTACGTCTTGACGAATACCTCTTTTTATTCCAGACATTCCTAAAGTATTAACAATGTCCAAGAAATTTTGTTTTCTTACTTGGGACTTTTTAAGGGACTTCACTGACGCTCTTATCTTAAGCACGGCTGGATCAATCTTCTTATGTCCTTCTTTTACAATAAGAGCTAAGATATGAGCACAACAACACACATGAAATAATTTTCCATCGTTCAACAAGATCTTCTTTGCAACAAGTCTACTCTTCATAATTCCAGCACAAGCTCCGTTATTTGCAGCATTATCCAAGGTGATGTTGGATACCTTGTCTTCAATTCCCCAATCTTCTATCATAGCAAATAACTTAGCAGAAAGGTGTTCACCTGTTTTGAGGTAGTAGAAAGGAGAAAAGTTATCATGAATTTATATTGAAGAATAAGATAAAGAAATAACAGTAAGTGCTTTACCTGTATGAGGTGGTGGAAGAGGACAGAAATTCAGAAGCTTCTTTTGCAACACCCAATCTTGATCAAGATAGTGCGCAGTTAAGCTTATATATCCAGTAGTTGTTACAGAAGTCCACATGTCTGATGTTAGACATATCCTACCTGTAAGGGTGAGACATACACATTAGCACATCATATTAATCAATTACTCATACATAAAAGTATAAACAAAACATATGGGTCATTAGGATTTGAAACTTTGAATCATACCTGGAGCAAGTTTCAATCTGTTGCGAATAATTTCTTTTTGTGCTTTATGTTTCTTTACTACATCGGCTTTCCCAGTATTCCTTGATATTGGTTTAGCATCCTCATTTAAATAAGTACATATATCCCTAAATTCTTTCCACTCCACCAAAGCAAATGGAACATTTCTTGCAATGAGTAATGCTGAAAACAGATCTCGTAATTTCATCTGATCAACTTTGCGTACGCGGGTAGACAACTGGCCATTGTTTGCAGATAATATCATCTGCCCTACGTCCATAGACTGACGGTTAGGGCACTTATGCCTTTTCATGGCTGAGGTTCCACCTTTTTGGCTTTCATATTTATATCCTACATTACAAGCCTTGCACACTCCCTTCTTTGTTCCATCTTTATATTTAAGAAGTTTAAAAAATTCCCAAACTTGGGATCTAAGTTTATTTTTCTTTCCACGTGAAACTGGTGCAGGACAGGCAGGTGCACAACCAACAGTTGGATCCTCATTCACAGAATCTAGCATCTCAACATCATCACCTCACCATCACTACTCATAACATAATTATAATGGTCTTGTAACTCTTGTTCTTGTACACTTGACATACTGGACACATCAGAGAGAGTAACCTAAAAACAATAGCACAATTGACAGTCACAGACTCATAGTAACATTATCAGTTTATCACAATTCACAGTTTTACACACAAATGGAGAGCATAATACCATACACATTATTATCTTGAATAAGATGATATCCAGCTTTAACAACCAAAACCCAGTCATGGACTTGGAATGTTGGATACTCAACAAAGAAACATCAAGCAAGGAAGTTCACATAATAAACCCCCACTTTGTTCTTTCAAGGTAGGAGGTAGCACACTAGCACTAGTCAGTAGTCACTACTCACTACTCACTAGGTCTTGCCAAACATATCATACAAAATTACAAATATACAAATACAATCATTGGAGAATGGAGAATTGAGATGAATGAAAATGTAAAGAAAGAACCAACTGTAATTGTGTCTGTAACACATTGTATCCATGCTCTAATTAAAATAAAATATGCACAATCACATATTCACATATTCATATTCACATACATACAACTGTAATTGAGCTAATAAAAACATCCATCCAAGATTCCTAATAAAACATATGCACAATCACATATTCACAATCACATACATAAGCAAATCCCTAATAAAACCATAGAAAATATTAAATTCAAACCAATCTTTAATCAAGATGTTATACCTGAAGATCTTTGAGAAATTACTGCACCTGGAGGCTGGAGGTCTTCCACACAATATTAAAAAGAAGGGAACTTCAATTGAAACCTTAACAGAGAAATTGAAGAAAGGAGTTACTGGACAATCTATCAAGAAATTAACCTCTAACAATTCAAATAGAATCAAAGTGATGGAGAAATTCAAATTACCTGAAGATTAATTTGCACCTGAAGGACTTCTACATTCAAAAATAAAAAAAAAAATAATTAAATTCAAACCCTAACATCCAAAAAATTGAAAACAAAACAAAAAGAAATTAACTTTCGAAAACCATAACATTACCTGATGAGTGATGAGAATTGAAATCAAAAATAGGGTTTTGAAGATACGAAGAGAAATAGGGTATGAGAAAAGGGGTTTCCCTCTTTCACTTTCATACTTTCTCCCACACCCACAGTCCCGCTTGCTTACACAGAGAATACTCAAGAGTCAAATGACTCAAATCCTTCAAGATCGAAGTAGTAGCAGACGGAGAAGACGAAAGAACTTTCAACTTTGTCTGTGAACTTTGCCGCTGGGAAGTGCTGCGGACGGAGAAGAAAAGAGAAGAAAAGACGAAGTAGGGTTTTTTTGTTTTTATACCATGGCAGATGAGCGAGACACGTATAGTATTAGTGACACCCGGCAAAAACAAAGTGCGGGATAACGGGTTAACCCGTGATTGTACGGTCCGGGCCGGGTTAACCCGTTTTTTGACGGGTCACCATTTCTCCAACCCTAACCCGGCTTGTTTAGAAACCAGCCGGTCCGGGTTCAGGTTTTCACGGTCCGGGCACGGGTTAACCCGCGGGTTTCAACTTGTTTGCCAGCTCTAGTCCATTTGATAAGTCTAAAGAGTATCTACAACTTTGTAGAAGGAACTAAATATTAACTCAGACCATAAGGTCCAATATATCAGAAAACTATTCCTAAGCCCAAGACCATTAAACAAGTCCATTTATCTAAGGCCTGGTCCATCTGAGTCAACTGACAGTCCTTAACGGTCAATGGGGTCAATTAACAGTCAACATCCAGGTCAAAGGTCAAGTCCATTAGGTCAGATACGACTCAACAGAGTCGACTCGGTCAAAGTACACTGAGTCAGATCTGATTAACTCAGTCAGACACACCAAGTCAGATCAACTAAGCTTACTGGTAACAGGGTTCAGATACAGGCCTATGCACAGGCAAACATACCAAAGCGCAATCAAACATACAATCTCCACAACATTCTAACTGTACACAGTTCTCTAAGTTACAAACTAACTTCCATCTCCGAAGTCTTGTTTTCATCAAACACTACACTCTGATTCCTAGCTCTACATAACATATTCTTCACATCTATACATAGCTTCGTTATCTGGGCATAACCCACTTGTACCTACAGTTGTTCTCCATTTCAATCTCAGTTCAGCACCACCAGTTGGAGTTCAGTTCCAAGTTGTATCAAATTCCTGCAAAGCTACATTAGTTCCAATCTCTCCACTAGTTCCAATAGCTGCAACTACCCTTCAGTTCAGCCCAACCAACACAACCAGCACCACTGCACCTGCAATATCTACCACTTGAACCTCACTGGCTCGATTAAACTCATCTTCATCTCTAATCTCCATTTATATTTAAAGTAACCTTCACGTCCTATAATAGTGAAGCACATAAGCAAAACCACCAACAACAGTTCAACCCCAAAACTCATAACAACAGGTTCAATACCAGCAACAATACAATTCTTCATCTCAGACCACACTTCAGCTCCTAGTCCCTTGAACTGAAATTCCTTGAACATCATAATTAAGTTTCACCATTAAACAAACCCAATTCACAATTCTTCTTTCATCTGTAGTTCTCATCACAGAAAAACCTAATCTTCATCTAGTTCTTAACATAACACAATTCCGACTTCAAGTTCCTCAAGGACAGACCTAACCCCTGTTCTACAATTAATCACCAAAACAATATGCTTCTCAAATTCAACCAATCCAAAATAAGATTCAAATCAATAAATCGAATCCAAACACCACTGCTCAATTCATCGGCTTCATCAGAACTACTTGATTTAGGAACCCTTGTTCATCACTTTCAAATCATCTAAACCTAATCCAAATCTCAATTTCCTAAAGAAAACAAAATTGAACCTTACACAACCCTTTATAACCTATTTAACAACAAACCCGTCAACAATTCAGCGAATCAAAACAAATTCATAATTAAATTTCGATCAATTATAAAACCCTAATTTAACTTACCGATTATCCTTCTTTCCAGAGTTCAAATAGCTTCAATATCATAATCTACTCCCTTGATTCATCCATATACTTAGTTTTTCTAAGAATCCCCCACAAAACTATGCTCAACTTCTCTGAATTGATATCGGCAGGAAGAAGATCAAAGAAAGAGAAGAAGAGGAAAGAAAGAAATGAGAATAGATTTTCTCCATTTGGTTCTGATAAGGCCAAAGATAAATAATAAATCCAACCCCCAAAATGATATGGGAAGCCATGTCGGTCTAATGCAAATTACTATTTTGCCCTTCATACTCATCCAATGATATCTTCTTCGTCCGGTATCCGAATGACACGTTCGAGTAGTCCATTGCGCATAACTTTTCGAGATGTATCTATTGATACTAGTTTCGTATCTAGATCGTTGTTATATTTATTTTTAATAAATAATGTTCGTCTCTAATTAACCGAGTCATTAGCGGCTTAGTCGTCTCTTGACTGGTCTAATAGCGTTGACAAGCTTGAGGGTCCTTACAAAATCGTTGTTCATCGCAACACAACTTGATTGTGTTGTTGGGAAAATCTTGTCTCATTTTCCTGATCAAAAAGAGACAAGATTGAGTGTTGATTCAGGCTTCAGTAAAGTTTTTCCTTCTTTTCTTAGATTTGTTATTTTTTTGTCTATCAAATAAAATAAAGGGTTATTATCGACAATTCTACTCTTTACAGGGTTTTAGAGTTGGGCGTATACAAACCTGTCAATAGGTTTCGAACCCTACATTCTTTTTTCCTTTTTGACATCCTATATAAGATTGCTTGTTGAGTTAGGTGATTCAATCACACAAATCCATTTGTTTATAACTTTTCTCAAAGAACCATGTCAGATGGAAAGGATGTCAACATGATTGTTAAATCTTCAATCAAGGTGTTTATGGGCAAAAACCGTTTCTGCTGATTTCAGTAATTTCGGTGAGTGAGTGAGAAACAAATCTAAACCCTAAACAAATGTACTGCACGGGAGTACTTTAGATTCGAAAGATCAATCTATACAAATCTGGCCTAAACCAAGAAATGTCTGAATCCAATTTGCTTCGGTCACAAAGAGGAGGAGAAGGGCTGGTTTAGGGAGGGAAGCGAAGAGAGTGTTGAGACCACAACAGTTCTGGAAGAGTATTGCTTGACTTGTATCAGTAGGTGAAAGCTTTGGGAAAGCTAGCAAGAGTTGCCTTTCTGAGAGTTTTATTTCTCCTTGACCAAAAACTTGTCGTCTTGGCGGAAATAGGTAAGACCTGTTTATACAAGTCTAAGTGAAACGTACTCTGTCCTCATAAGAAAAAGAAACGGATGAGTTAAATGGGAAGAGGTGGTAACGCCTGGTATTGATGGAATTTAATGGAATTGATGTTCCATAATGAAATAGTGTTTCACCATTACTTCCTGCATTTACTAACCGTTTTATTCTTAATACATTGTCTTAAAACGGGAATTTGTGTATGCCGCACGCTGTAAACCGCCAAACCAAAACCCTAAAGAGCATCCCCCAGTTTGTGACATGTATTGATGTCTCGAGTGTTTTCGTGGAAAACGTGTAGCATGTCGCTGGTGTTTGATAAGTTGAGCTTGAGAGATGTGCCGACTCAGTGGCGACCTTCGACGGTCGAAATTTTGCATCTTAAGAGAAATCGTGGCCTTTGATGTAGGCGCGGCATGCCAAAGTGCAAGGGTTGCACGACATGTGCCAATGGCTTGGGCGGAATGCCTTGGCCGTAAGTTGCACATCGGGTGCAAGTGGTAATGCCAAAATGTAAGTGTTGCATGGCATGTGCCAATGGCGCGCGTAGCGGCTTTGGCCCTAGGTTTGCACGACTTGGCATGCTAGGTTGCAAGGGTCGTTTGGCATGTGCCAATGGCGCGTGTGGTGGCTTGGCACTAGGTTAGCACGGCTTTGCATGCCAGGTTGCAAGCGTCGCTTGGCATGTTCCAATGGCGTGTGTGGCGGATTGGCCCTAGGTTTGCACGGCTTGGTATGCTATGTCGCAAGCTTCACTTGGCATGTGCCAATGGCGCGTGTGGCGGATTGGCCCTAGGTTTGCACGGCTTGGCATGCTAAGTCGCAAGCGTCGCTTGGCATGTGCCAATGGCGCGTGTGGCGGCTTGGCCCTAGGTTTGCACGGCTTGGCATGTGCCAATGGCGCGTGTGGCGCAATGATTGTGCGACTTGGTTTTGGCATGATTGTCATGATGCGCAGCGATTGTGCGGCTTGGTTTTGGCATGGTTGCCATGATGCGCAGCGATTGTGCGGCTTTGGTTTTGGCATAGTTGTCATGATGCGCAGTGATTTTGCGGCTTTGTTTTGGCATGGTTGCCATGATGCGCAGCGATTGTGCGGCTTGGTTTTGGCATGGTTGCCATGATGCGCAGCGATTGTGCGGCTTTGGTTTTGGCATAATTGCCATGATGCGCAGTGATTGTGCGACTTGGTTTTGGCATGGTTGCCATGATGCGCAGCGATTGTGCGGCTTAGGTTTTGGCATAGTTGCCATGATGCGCATCGATTGTGCGGCTTAGGGTTTTGTGTGTCGAAACCCTAGTTTAGCATTTGAAAAAAGATACCCTGGTAATTTTTTACATAAGTGCATTAAATGTTCTAATAAATGTGTTTAGCGTCACCGGTGACGTCATGCTATGCATAAGGTTTTACGATTTTACCCCTTGTCTAAAAACCACCATCAACACAAGGAAAAGAAAAAATCTCCTGTTTCTAAGTCCCTGAAAAGAAAAAGAAGGAATACAAGAAATCCCAGGGCTGTGCCTTCTAACTCTCAGAAGTTTTCCGATGTTCTTGATGAGTTGAAGGAAGTAAGAACGGAGATTCGTGAAATAAAGGCTTTTGTGTCAAAGTCCTTAGAAATTCAGAGAGCCTTGGTACGACATAATCAGCCAATACAATTCGTTGATATAAACTCCTACCTTCGTGAACCGTATTTTCCAATGGATGTTGACAACAAGGAGTTCGGGAATGATGCTGAATTTCTCAAAGGGATTGTCACCTAGGATGTCTTCTTTTTGGATTAGTTGGAAGAATAACTAGTGCTTTGAATAGCGATGATTGTGACTACACATAGCTATTTTTGTTTTCATCTTCTTATGTTATTTTTAGGTTTATTGGTATTAAATTCTAAAAATATTTGGAGGATGATGTTTATTGCAGTATTTTAATGGTTTGTGATATTGCAATATTTTTATGGGATATGTATTGTTTACGTCCGTGAACTTGAAGGTCCCATATTGCAGTCAAAAGTAAAGTCGTTCATGAATTGGTATTCGTATTGATGAAAAGACGAATGGACTTTTGGCATATACAAAAGATATGCCTATGCAGTCATGTATTTGATGGAAAATAGGATAAAATCTTTTGTTCAACAAGGATAATGTCTATTATGTCGTTATGATGGAAAATAGAATAGATCCTTGTATGTTATCCATGGTATTGATCTTCATTGATCCATTTTATTATGTTTTATCGTGAAGGCTCCATTGTGTGTCTTATGTTGAGAACCTTACAACTAAGTCGATTTACCTTGGCTTTGTTGGTTGTTCCATAAGATGCTATATGTCGAGCATTAAGAACTAAATTAATCAACTAGTTTGGTTATTTAGTTAGTACTCCATAAGTCTTCTTTCTTATGTTGAGTACATGTACAATAAAGGTTGTCATATTCTATGATGAACTTAGTCGGGGTTCCAAAAATTCTCTTATGTTGAGCCCAAAATTATTAAATTGATTACTTCGGTGATTAGTTGGTTATTTGTATTCCAATTAGATTAATTATAGGTTCTCTTGTAATTAATCTAGTTGAGTTTTCATATATTCCACAAGTTCTTGTGTTGAGTATATGAAAGGCTACACTATCATGCTCTTTGGTTAATATAGTCATATATTCCGTAAGTTTTTCCTTATGTTGAGTATTTGAACGGTTAAATTAGTCATCTCCGTGTGATTGGCTTAGTCGTAGCTCCGTGAGTTTACTTATGTTGAGCACTTTCAATTAAATTGATCACTTTTGTGGTTTGATTTAGTTGCGTATTCCAATTGAATTAATCATTAGTTTACATTTGGTTAATTTGGTTGAGCTTTGGATATAAAAAATCATTCCTATGGTTTTTGGTGTCCAATATAAAATCCTTCTTTTCTTTCGAAATTAAGGTCACTCTTGTTGTTCTCTCGAGAATGACATCAAATGGGGGAGAGTTCTTTTGAACTTGTGCTTAATGGTAATATCTTGTGGGGAGTGCGGCTGTGGAATTTTATATGGGTTATCTTGTATCTTAAAACTCCTTGATGAATGCTGTTAGCTTCGGCTATTAGATTGCATCTAAATTAAGTTGGTATGTATTTTTCTTTTAGTCATGAAATGTCTCTTGTGGAAATTTCATTATGATCCCATTCTTATACCTTTGACAATTTTATTGACAAAAAGAGGGAGAAATATTGTAGTTCACACTACAAATACATATGGTTTTCGGATCATTGTGTAAGGGGAAGTGGTTTCCATGATCGAGATGGAGTATTGACTAAGGGAGAGTGATACATATCACCGTAGTATTATTGTTAAAGTTGTGATACAATTGGACTTTGATGTTATATAATAATACTATGACACTGTATAATAATGATCGAGAATCTCGATTTCTCTCATTGTTATAGCTACGGATCTTCAACAACGATGGTGCTAACCTTACAACCTTTGGGATCATTGGAGTACCTGGAAGGACGAAGATTGCAAGGAACGTTGAAGATTAGACTATGGAATAGGAGCCACTAAAATTTATCTTTTTTGTATTCCATATGTATTAATAGTTTTGTCACTAAAGTTGACAAAAGGGGAGATTGTTAGAGCATAGCTCGGTCAACCTCGCATGTGTTGCTATATCAAGAATGTTTGTCAATGTTAGTGATCAAAACTATAAGTCTTGATTTCTAGCCTACATAGCTAAGTCTCGGACTAGGATAGAAAAGTGTAGTTGAGCTCAAGGACTTCATGGCGATTCATCATACAACGACGAAGATCTATACAAGGAACCATGGAACTTCGTCAACAAAAAGGTATGTGGAGACTTGAACTTATCTATCACTCAAAATTCTATCTCTTCTATCTCCTACTTCTTATGAGACAAAAGTCGTATGCTATGTAGACTAGATCATACACATTTGATATTTCGAGCCGAGTATATCTCACCTACCTATATCTCGAAATCATGTGTTGATAAAGAGTTTCGCTTTGATCAAGTTTATCTTCACCTAGTGACGAAAGTCATGAAAAGTTTCAATCACTTTGAGAATTTCTCTGACGTGAATCGGTCTGTGAATAACGGCTACATAACGTCCTCTGAGAATGTCTCAATGATTGAAATAAGAGTTTAGATTACATAACCATGTATTCCTTGAACCGAAGTTTTCGAACTTTGTTGATCAAGAGAAATCGGGAGGATTGTGGAATTGGCTTTCCAAGTCCACGAACCCAGTCCGCAGACTGTTGGAGGTTCTTGAACGAGAATTTCTGCTGGATTTTCCAAAACTCGTTTGTGTGCTAAGTCCAGGAACCCAGTCTGCGAACTGGCGGAAGTTCTCTTTCCGAGAATTTCTGCTGAGTTTGGAAAACTCAACCGATTAACTTAAGTCCGTGAACTTGTTTGTGAACTTAAGAGGTTAGGATCTAAAGATGTGCTCTGAACATGAAACATTAAATTACTAAGGAATGCTTTATGCAAACCGTGGCTATAATGTTCATGAGCCGATTCAATCGAATCGAATCATCTTTGTTTCAATTGTGTCTTGTGTAGTTACATAAGATCTCATAGCAATTGAACAACTCTTTAACTAGTTCATTTGAGTCAATTGAACTAGTTATGGTGAAGAAGAACAAGGTTAATATGAAATGATCATATGGTTAACCCTTTGGGTTACTATGTTGAACCAACATACACGTACACGTTTGGGCATGGTTTTCAAAAACCCAGTAAACGTCTACCCAAGTGTGTGTGACAAGCTAAGTTTTCGATCTAATGGTTGAGAAATATTAGCTTGGATCTAAATCAGGTTTTCATCTAACGGTGAATAAAGATTGCTTTGTACCTAAGGCAAAACCCTGATTTGAAGGCTATATAAAGGAGACATCTAGCATTGTGCAAAACTAATCCCCACACGTCTGTGTGCTACTAGTGCGCCCGCTAGAGTCGATCTCCATTAACCTTTGATTTTATTCTCTAAAATCAGGTTAACGACTTAAAGACTTCATTGGGATTGTGAAGCCAGACCGATACTACTTTATCGTAGTTGTGTGATCTGATCTTGCATCTTTTATCGTACGAGTACAATCGATTGATTGGCTTGAGATCGTGAGAGTTCTCCGATAGGCAAGATAAAGAAGTCACAAACATCTTCGTCTCACTGTTTGTGATTCCTCGACAATCCGCTTGTGTAGTCAGGAAGGATTGTAGAGAGGTGATTGATTAATCTAGGATGTTCTTCGGGAATATAAGACCGGATTATCATTTGGTTCATGTTCACCTTGATTTTATATCAAAAGACGGAAAAAAACCTAGGTTTTATCTCTGGGAGACATATTTATCTTTTGATAGACTTTTCTGTTTGAGACAGATCTGTTTATTATCAAGTCTGTGATTTTGGGTTGCAGCAACTCTTGGTTGTGGGTGAGATCAGCTAAGGGAATCAAGTGCGCAGTATCCTGCTGGGATCAGAGGCGTAGGAGTACAACTGTACCTTAGATCAGTGGGAGACTGATTGGGGTTCAACTATAGTCCAGTCTGAAGTTAGTTTGCAGTAGGCTAGTGTCTGTAGCGGCTTAATACAATGTGTATTCAATCTGGACTAGGTCCCGAGGTTTTTCTGCATTTGCGGTTTCCTCGTTAACAAAATTCTGTGTTATTTCTTTTCCTCATTATATTTTATATAATTGAAATAATACGGGTTGTGCGTTCGTGATCATCAATTGGAAATCCAACCTTTGGTTGTTGATTGATATTGATTGATCCTTGGACATTGGTCTTTGTTACCGTCCATGTATTCCTTGTATTTGATAAAGACTCGCTATTATTTTTAGCTTGAGTAAAAATCAAATCAAGAGAGAGATATTAACTCCTTAAGATACTTTTTTCTAGATTGAGTCTGACTGTCTAGTTGATTCTCTAGCAAAGTATTTCGGAGTTAGTCCATACAGATTGTTAAGAGAAATATTGGGTAGTGTTGTTAGACCCCCGCTTTTTCACCGTGAGTATATGGGACTTGTTCGATCAGGTTTGCAAGACCCAGGTTTATCTAACGGAACTTACCAAGTTGTGTGGTCGCGATCAATTTGCGACTGTCTTGGACGGCTAAGATCTACTTTCTTAAGGATTGTAAGCACATTGACCAACCTACTTCCACTTTAATTGAAAGTGTAGGCTACGGATTTGGAACAATTTGATTGGTCGGTGGGAAAGAAGGATTGGCGGCCAGCAACATGGGGCATGGCCGGTTGGTGATAGGCGGTGCAAACTAGGGCAAATCGGCCGGCTAAGTGGCGCGGCCGTGCTCCTTTTGCCGCTACTTTCATTTGCCGCGATTTCCCTTTAGTCCTTATTTTCCAAATTTTTTTAGGATTCTGCTACCACTAGTTCCATTATGGATCAATTTCCTAGTTTTCCTGGTTTTAGTCTCGACCAATAGGGATCGAGATATTCCGCAGGCCGCAAAAAACCTAATTTTTTATGAATTGATAAAATTAGATTAGAAAAATTGAATTTTGCGAGATGACACAAAATTAATCAATTTCTTGTGAATTTAGTGCATTGATACAAAATCACTAATTTTATTCTATAGAGAGCAGCACAACTTGCATGCTTCTGATTGAGTACTTTCATGCACATCTTAATCCTGACACTTCGGAAAACTCATGCTGCTCAGCCGAGAACGAACATTAGTTGTCATATCATGTCAATATTATGAGTTCATCTGAGAACATAACATAGGAAAAATACTCAGCAAGCCATGCATTAATGAATAATGCAGGTGGGAGATTAATAAAATTTACAGAATGTCTGGGATTTTGCGACAAACACTATTCTGAATATATTTTAAATATATAAGTATATTGAATTGCTCAATACATATGTAAGTAAAGAGGCGTAGGCACTCATCACTTTTAAATGGATCTATTTCTTTGCAGAACGAAGGCACATAAATACAGGGTTTTACATTTTTTACCCTGAACTAAAAACCACCATCAACATTAAGTCCCCTGCTTAGCACGTAACAGTGACATTGCTGCGAGGTAAGCACTAGATGGTGACAGATAAAAATTCATGAGAAGAGTAGACAGACGTTACCAGGAGAGAGGCCGAGTTGGTCTTTGAGTAGCGCACGTTTAGTGAAGCATTGAGGCAAGTAGAAATCGTCCTCTTTAGCATGCGCCAATTAATTCCAGGTAGATGAGCATATAGTCGGCTGATATCCCACATCCAAAGCCTGTATACAAGGAAGATAGAGAGTCCTTTCCTTTCCTGGATCTTGTAGATTTGCTGAATATAAAAGGAAGCACTTGGGTCCTTCTTCTCATCGATCATCAAGAAGTTGTACTTTTCTTGTTTGTTCCATTGGAAAGTAAGTACTTCATCTTCTTTTATAATTTTTTTTTAGATTGCCCGCCTGCGTTAGTTGTTGACATAACCATGATCTTATGCTTTCTGCAGTATATGATGAGAACCCCTGATTATTCCTCCAACTCTTCAGAAAAGAATTTTGAAGTCGACGCACCCAGGATGACCGTATTCGAAGAGGTGTTGGATAAAATAGATCTTCCATTCCGTGAAGCTGAACAAGCCATACAAGGTATGTCCCTTGCACATCTGAGCATCATTCGAGAACGCGGTCAAGCCTTCTTAGCTTCGGTCAGTGATAGATACATTTTTGTGTCTAATTTGTCCTCAATGTTCTGTATTGTTAGACTCGATTAAATACTTATTGTGTTATTTTATGTTTTTATAGATGTTTTTGGAAAAATAAGCTCTTGCGGCGAAATTGGCTCGAAAAGTGGTGTTTTACACCCCAGGATAGAGACTAAAAACACCCCAGAAATGCGCCGGAGGAACCCATAAAAAATGCTGGAAACACCCCAGAAAAATTACTTAAGGCACCCCAAAGGACATGTGTTATTCGGACTCCAGCAACGGATAAGGGGAGACCACTGGATAAGGGGTGACCTTCTTCACAAATTCAAAAAAATATTTTGGCGGGAAAATATTTCTTTTCACAGGCAGATTTTTCGATCGGATTTTGGAGGAGTTTTTGTGCGATTCAATCTCTCAAACTTCATGGGTAGATGTGATATGTCATAGAAAAGCTGGTATGGGTGTTTGTTTCGATCAAATTTGGCTGGATAACTTGGTTTAATCCAAACAGTGAGTTGGAGGATAAACACAAACTTACACGAGTTTAAACGTGTACTGCTCGTGATTGGAAGACTTAATCAATATTCTGGAGCGTGAAGAAGGTATAAAAGGAAAGAAACACAGCGGAGAACGCGTGAAAATCATAAAACAGGGAAGAATATCTTCCCGAAAATATTTTTTATCACCCGAGTAAAGAGAGGATTATCTCGAGTTATGGTGGAGATTTCTTGTGTTGTAGGTGTATAAAAAGGGTCTTGAAGTATCATAGAAAGGGTGTCGAGAGTCTGGGGGGATGAGGAGAGCCAGAGAAGAAGAAATTCGAGTTTTCCCAAACTCGGTTTATGCTGCTGCTGATGATGATGAACATGAAGAACACGAAGAACGGACCATCCAAGACCGTCGTTTTCCAACAGTAACAACGACTCACGGCCATGGGTCGTACATCAGAGGCAGACTTATTTTCCAGCGTTTGCGACACAGAGCCGTGGGTCTTAGAGCAACAGTAACTGTGACACATCCTCTGTATCGTCTTTTTTTTGGTTTGTAACAAATATAATTGTTACAAAACCCGGTTTTGAATTATTTCTCCATTTTCATCATTTGTAAACACCCTTTGGGCAATAATAATGATTTTTGAGCGTGTTTCCATCATGATGAGCGGCTAATTCTCCCACAACCAAGGCAATGAGGAAGCTATTTACGCATGAATAATTGGTAACTATTTTATTTTCTCTAATATTTAATTATAACTCACTCAATCACTGCTTTTGCAGAGTTTTAAATTGTTTGCGTAATTTTCCTAATCAGTTGTGATTCAATTAGATAGGTTATGCTTTGTTTAGATGATCTATGCTTAAGGGATACAATTGATGTTTGAGAATTTGCTTGATTATTAGTGAGTTAAGAAATTAGGGACTTAAAAGATAATTAGAGTTTTGAAATATGTATCATTCAATTTTGCGTCATAGTGGAATATAGTGTCTTGGTTACCTCTCGCCCACTTTGTTAATATTTTTGTATATAATTTTATTAAATCTTTAAATTTAATCTTCACAAGTCCGAGAGTTTGAACCTCATTACTACAACATCATTCAAAAACATTATCAATTTTTGGCGCCGCCGACGCGGATTTGTGCTTAGGTAGAATTTTTAGTTTTTTTTTTTATTTTATTTGTTCTTTTTACGTTTCTTTGGGTGTGTCTTTGTATTACAGGTTTGAAGTTGGATACTAAAGACTTGGAATCAAAGCTTAAAGCCAAAAGAGAAGGAAAAAGACAAAGCAAAAAAAAAAAGAGCGAAAAAAAAATTAAAAAAAAAAAAGAGAGATTTTTTTTTTTTATAGACCTTCCATTTTTTGTAATTTTTTTTTTATTTCTAGTCTTTTGCACTTTATTTGGACTTTGGACTTGGACAATTTTTTTTAAACCCTAAGGAAGGGTACATTAAATATAAAATTGTTTGCAGGGAAGGACGACGATTACAATATCGTCTCGGCCCCTCGGGTTCGCACATGACATAGGAGTCGTGGCCCGAGTCGACTTCTGCGGTTCTGCGCCCGCCTGGTACGGGAGGTAATCTTTCGAAACACCCGCGAATCCCCTGTCAGCGGGTTTATTGTATGCCTTAAGGTGAATATATGCTGAGGATTTGAATACGGTTGTTTTAATTTCCTAGTAAAGGGCAAGGCCTGGCCAAATTAAGATAAGGACTCGGATTTCATCACCGTTTCCTTCTTGCCCGCCTTAGGAAAACTAAACCAAACGCGAACTTAAGCTTAAAATTTTGACTAGAACGAGACCTATAGGGTAACGAGCTTAATAGGAAAGTCGTTCGAAAAATATTGGTTACTCTTTTGAGCATACTTTGAAGTTCATGATGGTTTCTGCGAGTTGAATGTGTGACTGCGCCGCCTTATAATACCGGTGAGACCTTGGGTATCAAAGCTCCTCGCAGCTTCCCTCGTCTCAATTCAACTTACTTAAACTCGGATTGGTTCCAGAGAGGTTTGCTCAGATTGTAACGAATTCCTTTTCGAAAGATTAGAAGCTGGTCTAGAAACAATCTAAGTGGAGCCATCATGCTTGTTGTTTGCTAGATTTTATAGGTTTGATTTGGTCGAGTCAGCCTTGTTTGTGATTGTGTAGAATTCCCTTGCGGTTAGGATGTCGAACTGGTATTGTAATAGCTAATACAATGAGTATCCGACTGAGCATCTTGGACATTATCCTTTTTATGACCATAGTGTGAATATTGATTGGGAACGCGAAAATTTTGAAGGTTATGGTCCATACCATTGTGAGCCCAATTACTATCCATATACCCACAGGTCATACGAGCAAAACAATCCTTCTATTTCTCTAGAAGAGTCTCTCAAGAGTTTCAATGAGTCAACACGGAAGTTATTTATGAAAGAGACTTATAATATTCTTCTCCCAGAAGAGTCCGTAGAGAGGTCAACTAAGATATCTCTAGAAGAGACCCTCAAGCAATTTACTGAGAGTACAAATAGGATTTTGGAAAAACTTGCTCAGGATAGTCTTAATTTCCAGTGTAGTTTTCCCAATACCACCATCGAAAATAAGGATCGTTTTTATTCACATAATCAAGATGACGAGGTTTGAATTGGTAACACTACTTTTTTTTGATGAGGTTCGACCTTTTTCATGTTATTATAATGAGGACTGTGATGAGGATAGTATTGATGAAGAATCTGAAATATATAAGCATAGTGATGAGGAATCTGTTACTCCCAATGAGCTCTGTAATGATAATATTATTTCTAGTTCAAATACAAATAATTTTAATAATTATTCACCTATTCAAAAGGACGAGGATTTGACTAGAGATACCCCCGATTTAGACGATGTAGTATTTCCTGTTTACAAAGCCGATAATGATTTAGAGGAAAGAGTTTACCCTGAGAATACTGTTTTAGAATCTAGCGATTTAGAAACACTAGTCTTAGAAGATGATAAACTCGTACAAATGAGTGAGGATGAACCCAGCTTAGAAGAATCAATTGACCATTTCCAGGAATCTGATGACCTAGAAATTAGGGAAGTCGTGACTAGTCTTTATAGAGACACAGAAAACTCTAAGTTTGGGGGTGATTATCATTCTCCGTGTTCTTTAACTCTTAGAAAGTTCCCTCGTGTAGGACTTGATATTTGTTCCTCGACCATTTTACAAGATTACATTCATACTCGTTTTCCCGAACCTAATAATGTCCAGGAAGAAGTTCAGTCATTAGAAACCCATCCTCTGGTTGATGTGGTTTGCCCAGGCTATGATACCCTTATTGACTTTTTTTTTCCCACCAAATAGTTTTCTTCCAAATGTGGGAACGTTTATATTTCAAATGCGTCGAATATTTAGTTGTGAGACTAAACCTAAATGCTTTAGGAAATTAGAATCAACACATTTTCTTAAGAATGACTACTACCCTCATTGTGGTCAATTTTGTAAGTCAAACCTGATTGACTTAGAGGATCCTCAATTATTTAGGTTATTATTATGTGCTTCTAAATTTTTATTTGAGTTTTTACAGACTCTAGGACCTAATAATTCGGATCTCACTTTTGAGGAGTTGCAGCCTAAAGAAATATATTTAGACCCTTTTATAGAACCTGAACCTGAACCACAATTAGATGTAGTTGTCTTAATCAGGAAACTAGGTAATGGCATGCTAGTCTTGTTCATTTTCTTGGTTTAATGGAGTTTCCTTTGGTCAGCTCTATTTGGTTTTGAAGACCCACAATTATTTCGGCTATTGTTATACGGTTCGAGTTGACTAATCCTTTCCTAAGTCTGGCTGAAGACTTTAAACTTAGCACTTCTTGGGAGGTAACCCATGCTCATGCAACATGGTAATATCTTTCCTTAACTGTTTTTCTTCAAGTGGTAACAGTTTCTCATTGTTCATGCTTTTAATTTTATCTTTAGAACATCGAGGACAATGTTAGATTTAAGTTTGGGGGTGGGGAAGAACTTTTTAGTTGCACTTTTGAAACTTCTAGCGTCACATGGTATCCGGTTAGCTAAGTTTACATACTGTTTCTCACCAAAAAGATAGAAATTGGAATGCTAGGGATAACAACCTTTTGAGACATTAGAGAAAAAGACATTGAGATCCTTGAAATTCAGGAGAGAACTTGTTCCTTTTAGAGGGTAACTGTGATGGACCTAACTATACATGATGGAAAGGCAAGTAGGTCAGGAAATGCCAGAAAGACAAAGCAACCTCACAATGTAGTCTTAGTTACTGGATTGCGACTCTTTCTCAGTAGAAACTTATCATCATCAACAAGCGGAGCGAAATCAAAATCTATGAAGAAAGTTGAAGACGTTTTAGTTTTAGAAGCAACAATAGAAAAGAATAATTCAAAAATTGAAGTTATAAGAGCAAATGATATAAGTTGTTAGAATTCATGATACTAAGACATCACAAGTTGCGAAGATCCAAGTTTTGAAAGTTCTTCTCTCATGGCCATGTAAATTGTTGTCTTGTAATTTTTGTTTCCAAAAAAAAAAAATGAAAAAAATGAAAAAAATGAAAAAAAATCATCGTTACATTTTGTTCAATAAGGCCAAAGGGAAGTAGAAATTTATAAGTCAAGCAAGAAATCGAAGAGAAGAGTTAATTGTCAAGGTTCTATGAGGTTCGATAGTTTATCATCAACAGTTGAAGACCGAAGAAGACGTTGTTTCTACTGAGCACTATGAGAGAGTCAAAGAAAGATACATTTGGTTGCTTTTTTAGTCCGCTTTCAATCTGGCACAAGATTTTTCTAGTACTGGTTTAACTCATCACACGTAATTAGTCCAGCTGTGTAGCAGATGTCCCTCTCATCTTTATCTCTCTCCTAATCTTATCCATCTGTAAAGCAGCGGACGCATCTTACAATGTTTATCTAGCTGTGTAGCGGATATCTCTTTATCTAGCAGTGTTGCGGATGTGTCTCCCCTTTTCTTCAGTCAGCTTTAGAGCTGACACCTTTAATTTCTCTGGCATTCTAGTTACTAGGAGATATTGTGAGAATATGTATGTCCTCATAGCTCCTTGGATACTTGTGACCAATTAGAAGTAATGGTTTTGTGGGTACACCTCTGGTAAACCCTCCCGAGATTAACTCGATTTTATTTTTTATTAGTTTTGCTCGAGGACTAGCAAATAATAAGTTTGGGGGTATCTGATAGACACATTTTTGTGTCTAATTTGTCCTCAATGTTCTGTATTGTTAGACTCGATTAAATACTTATTGTGTTATTTTATGTTTTTGTAGATGTTTTTGGAAAAATAAGCTCTTGCGGAGAAATTGGCTCGAAAAGTGGTGTTTTACACCCCAGGATAGAGACTAAAAACACCCCAAAAATGCGCCGGAGGAACCCATAAAAAATGCTGGAAACACCCCAGAAAAATTACTTAAGGCACCCCAAAGGACATGTGTTATTCGGACTCCAGCAACGGATAAGGGGCGACCACTGGATAAGGGGTGACCTTCTTCACAAATTCAAAAAATATTTTGGCGGGAAAAATGTCTTTTCACAGGCAGATTTTTCGATCGGATTTTGGAGGAGTTATTGTGCGATTCAATCGCTCAAACTTCATGGGTAGATGTGATATGTCATATAAAAGCTAGTATGGGTGTTTGTTTCGATCAAATTTGGTTGGATAACTTGGTTTAATCCAAACAGTGAGTTGGAGGATAAACACAAACTTACACGAGTTTAAACGTGTACTGCTCGTGATTGGAAGACTTAATCAATATTCTGAAGCGTGAAGAAGGTATAAAAGGAAAGAAACACAGCTGAGAACGCGTGAAAATCATAAAACAGGGAAGAACATCTTCCTGAAAATATTTTTTATCACCCGAGTAAAGAGAGGACTATCTCGAGTGATGGAGGATATTTCTTGTGTTGTAGGTGTATAAAAAGGGTCTTGAAGTATCATAGAAAGGGTGTCGAGAGTCTGGGCGGCTGAGGAGAGCCAGAGAAGAAGAAATTCGAGTTTTTCCAAACTCGATTTCTGCTGCTGCTACTGATGATGAACATGAAGAACACGAAGAACGGACCATCCAAGAACGTCGTTTTCCAACAGTAACAACGACTCACAGCCGTGGGTCGTACATCAGAGGAAGACTTATTTGCCAGCGTTTGCGACACAGAGCCGTGGGTCTTAGAGCAACAGTAACAGTGACAATCCTCTGTATCGTCTTTTTTTTTGGTTTGTAACAAATATAATTGTTACAAAACCCGGTTTTGAATTATTTCTCCATTTTCATCATTTGTAAACACCCTTTGAGCAATAATAATGATTTTTGAGCGTGTTTCCAACATGATGAGCGGCTAATTCTCCCACAACCAAGGAAATGAGAAAGATATTTACGCATGAATAATTGGTAACTCTTTTATTTTCTCTAATATTTAATTATAATTCACTCAATCACTGCTTTTGCAGAGTTTTAAATTGTTTGCGTAATTTTCCTAATCTGTTGTGATTCAATTAGATAGATTATGATTTGTTTAGATAATCTATGCTTAAGGGATACAATTGATGTTTGAGAATTTGCTTGATTATTAATGAATTAAGAAATAAGGGACTTAAAAGATAATTAGAGTTTTGAAATATGTATCATTCAATTTTGCGTCATAGTGGAATCTAGTGTCTTGGTTACCTCTTGCCCACTTTGTTAATATTTTTGTATATAATTTTATTAAATCTTTAAATTTAATCTTCACAAGTCCGAGAGTTTGAACCTCATTACTACAACATCATTCAAAAACATTATCAGTCAGCATGGAAGAAAAGTGGAGACGCGATGAAGCATCTCATCCGACGAGTGCCAGAGCCAAAAGATTTGCTGCTCGACTAAAGCGACGGAGGGTTGAGCATGAGCAGCTTCTGGGTAAACATGAACTTCTGGATAAACATGAATACCCTATTCATAACAGCGTTATAATTCTCGACTCTGATGCGGACGAACCCTATCATGGGGAAAACCCTCAAGAAGTTGTTGAAACAGTTTCTGAAAAGGATGTTGATACATTTTTCGAAGAGTTTGCTGGAGCAGCTTGCGGAGAGGAGGTTGAAGCGGCTCCTGAAGGGGATTGCAATGAAGGGACGTTAATCCTGGCGTTGATGCTGACAATTAGATTTTCTACTTTGAGATTTTCTTTTGTAGATGAGCATCTTTTCCGTAGTTTCCATATACTTCTTTGATATTCCAGTAGCCCTGCTTCATATAACTGGAGTTAGGGCCTCTTCAAATAATAGTTTTTTCAATCACGTTGCTCCCATGATTTTTTTTGTTAGATGAATGATTGAAACCTCTCACGATTAAAAAATCCAAATCTACAAAACATCTCGTAATATTTTGAAACTTCAAATGTAACACGTCTCAGGAGAATTGCTGTAGAATCCTCAAACTCAATGTAGTTGCGCCAGGCTGGGTTGTTAAAGGCGTACTTTTGCTTCCTGGCCCTGCGGGCGTCCTACTCCATCATAACATTTATTTTCTGAATTCCATGATTGGTGCTTTGACTTTGCAACTTAAACCTTCCAAATTCATTGAGATAACACAAAAGTAGCGATAGCTGACAAGACTGGAAGGTTCATACTTTCTTCTCATGAGAAGAGGTGTTGTCTCCATAATGATATTTAATACATGTAACCTAGTGACAGTAGCCATGAAGTAAAGAAAACAATAACAATGCTTTAGGATTCAGCCACAAACCTGGTATTTGATTTTCCATTTGATGTTTTCCTTGCAGGCATTGGAGAATTCGATGCTACTGACAAAAGTATGATCGTCACAATTAGAAGGTGAAGAGCTGCATCAACCTGGTGAAGCGTGTAAGAAGGATCTTTTTTTCAATGGATGAGATGGTGACATGATAAGACCATTCCGGTGTGGGGAGTTCCATCTAACTATGCGTGAAAATTTTGAATTTCATGCCCCTCGGTTCTATTGAAAAGATTAATACAGGAATTGAAAGTTGCAAATGGTGGATGCGTTTCCTGGGAAGGATGCGCTAGCTGATTTCCCTTGAACACTTTTATTATCTATTTAGGACTCTTTTCAAAGGTGTTTCGGAAGATAAGAGATAATTTGATTTTATGATTTGGAATGAGCAGTTAATTGTTTTGTGAGGATTTTGAGATTTTGTAATGATTCATGAGTAATTTTCTGAAAGGAAATAATGCTTCGATTAACTGATAAACTGAAACCCTAACTATGAATGCAAGCCAGTGCCATCATTTTGGAGGAATTACAAATATTGCATGAAATAGGAAACACTAGGAAAATGACGACGCTCTAGGCATTGAAAGGTTTCATCCACCTCGAATGTATTACTACTCCTTCTAGCTTATCGGTACCAATGAGTTTGCAGTAGCCTCCCAGAATAATTTTTTTAACTAGGTATGGCGTACCCTCCCCTTCTGGGAAATTTGGTGAAGCAGGTTGAGCACCAGTCGTTAATACCAAATCTTCAACTTGAAAAGGATTAGGGCGTTGCGTAGCTACTTGACTCTTAGATTTATTATCTTCGGCTGAGTCAGCTTCTAAACACTTGATAAAATATTTGAAAGGAACGATACCCCACTCACATCGCCTAGTGATAGATGGGTTGATAATCGGATCAAGTCCTCAGGTCTTGACGAAATGAGGAGTGACTATCTGTAAAAATGGTTGTTCAACAAGACTTATTTGCGTTCGCAATCAACGAAAAAATGCTGCCACACTCTCTCCGGGTAATTGCGTTACGTTTGCGAGTTGTCCATACGACAGCAAATAGTCTTCAGGATTGGGCGGCTTGTTGGAGACCCTCTCAGATATAGACACTGGCAAAGGACATACTCCTAGTTTCGCTTTGTTGTCATGTATCCATGAGCGCCCCAGAACCACATCATAATCCGGGTATTCCTTAACAATATGAAACTTGGCGTGTGTTAGGGCGTCTCCTACCTTGATTTCGAGATTGACATACCCGTAGGCACTTTTGGGCTCTCCCTATGAGTTTTTGATCACAGTTGGACATTGAACATCTTCTTGCTTTGAAATCCCTGCAGCTCTCAGAGTCTTGATGGTGACAATGTTGAAGTCAGAGGCCTCATCGATCAACGTGCTATCGAACTCGATACCTTTCAGATAAGCAGTGGTTAGGAGTCCCCAGTTACATTTACCAGCCGTATCTTCTAGGAGAGGTTGGGATTTGGGAGCATCTTCTGTAACTGAAAGCAGTCGCTTGCCTGATACAACACGGTTGAGGGCTGCAAACATGTCTTGACGCTGCGCCTTGGAGAATTAGAGAATCTAACATAAATGCTCCATCATAGATTGCACGGTTTTGTGGATGGAGTCCCCAAAAAGCATTCAGCTCCTAACAGGAAAAGGATCTCTGTGAACTCTCTCAGTGCCTAGTTGAAGCTCCCCTGCATCCATATTATCTTTGAAAACGTGTTTCAATTTGTTGCAGTCACTGGTGGGGTGATTGACGAACCTATGGTAACGAAAATATTTGGGGTCTTCCATTTCTTTTTCGGTTGGTGGAAATCCATGCCTGGAATCAACAACCAATTTCAATTTCTCGGTGGATTGACGAACCTATGGTAACGATAAGAGGTAGCTTGATAGCATCATCTTGAATCCATGCCTCAAGGAGCTCGATTACTTCTTCGATTGGAAATGGGAATTTTGGAGAAGCCTCTCCAGTTTCTTGTTGTTGCTCAGGAGTCTTAGTCGCAGCCTTCCAGGGTTGAGTTTCCTGTTGTGTTGGTGCCGCACGTTTGGGTTGTTGTTCCGCGGCTGGAGCCTGTCTCTTTCCTCCTTCACCTACCACGCTTACAGAGGATTAAGTATTGTATTGTTTGTTGACGAGATGTCTGCTTCCTCGAGTCTCGCGTGCTTCTTCATTCCTAGAGGGTGATAGACGCATTTATGTGTCTATTTTGATCTCTTTTATGTATTTTATTAGTACCCATTTGTTCTCATTGTGGTGTTTTTATGTTTGTTTAGGTTTTTTTGGAGAAAATACCCTTGTATGGAAAGAGTTGCTCAAAAAGTGATGATTTACACCCCGGAGAAAAGTACTAAAGGCACCCCAGAAATATCTTGGAGGCGCCCCAGAAATGTACCGGAAACGTCCCAGAAATGTCCCGGAGGAAACCAGAAAAATTACTATTTCAACCCAAGAATTACTATTTCAGCCCAAATTACTAAGGGGACACCAAGACAGGATAGGGGGACACCCCTCTTCTTCATTTGAATATCGATTTTGGCGGGAAAAATGTTCACAGCACAGGAGAATTTTCGATCGAAGAAATGAAGTAGTGGTAGGTCGATTCAATGGCTGAATTTTGGTATAGAGATGTGATATAGGTTGAGGAACACAATATGGGTGACGAAATCGGTCAATTTTGGCTAAAATTCCTGGTTCGATTCACCAAACCAAAACAGAGCAACACGCACTGTAAGCGAGCTCAAGTGTGTTTCTGCTGTGCATGGAGTGATGTGGAGGTGCGGGAAAGCTTCTGAGGCATGAAGAAACTAATTTGGAGCGTTTTGGGAGCGAGTTAACGTGTGGAAATTCTATAAATGGTAAGTATTCTCATTTTTGGGAAGCAAAGAATAATCGAATTAAAGAGAAAATATACGCAATCAATGGTCGGATTTCTTGCTCCAAAACACTATAAATACAAGTATCGGTCATTGGGAAGAGGCTGTCGAGAGTTTGGGGTCTAGAGGAGGTCCAGAGAAGCAGAAATCAAGAGTTGATGAAACTCTGTTGCTGCTGCTGCTGCTGATGAAGAACACCAAGAACACGAAGAACGGACTCGCGATGGCAGTCGTTTATCACCAGTGTCTAAGACGCACAAACGTGGGTCGCAGCGCAGTCTAAATATCAGCAGCACCTGTCTCTTATCGTTCTTTTTGTGACGCCTCCTGTTGGTCGTACATTCACTGTTTTACTCATTTTTATCATTTTAATCAACTTTTGAGCAACATACATGTATTTTGAGATTATGATTAATATGAGAAGCTAAATCCCAACAATGGGGCAATGGAGGAAGCCTTATTTCACACTTGGGTAATTATATTTAATTCTTTTCATGACTTTTGCATTAATTTTAATTGAAATTATGATTTAAATTAATTAGTTGTGATTTGATTTGATGGGTCATGCTTAGCTTAGATGATTTGATGTCCCATGCTTAACATTTACACCTAATATTTTGAGAATCAATCTTGGCAATAAATTAGAGTCGATATATTTAATATATTTTTTGAGCTATTATTGATAAAAGAATTATTATTTGAACCTTAAGAAATGAAATTGGCGGAATCCTAGTCCCAGTACCTCTCGCCCATTGTGACAAATATTGTGTATATATTTTTATTTTTAAATCTTTACAAGTCCGAGCAACGAACTTTTACTACCACTTTCAAAATTATAACAGAGGGTCTTGTTCTTTCCAGCAAAGTTGCTGCTGTTGTAGCCGACCGTTTAGCAGCTTCATGGAGTTCAGAGAATGTTTGGAAGCGCAGGTTCTCCAGTAAAGCATGATAGACGGGTACCATTCCGTTAATGCATAACTCCACCAATTGTTGTTCAGTCATATTTGGATCGTGACAGTCCAGTGCCTGAATTCTTAACCTCTTGACATAATCATTTGGATGCTCATTGTTTCGTTGAAACATTATTCCTAAGTCTGACAGAGTGATTTTCTCAGAAAAAAAGAAATATTTTTTATAGAAAGCGGTAACCATCTCACACTAATTGGTTATGTTGTTTGGTGCGATGTTGTTGTACCAGGTGTACGCTCTTCCAGTAAATGATTTTGAGAATTATTTCAGGCTAAGGACGTGATTGTATTCACGCTCTCCTATTGATTCCAAAAAATGAGAGATGTGTTCACGGGCGTTACCAGTATTGCCGTAAAAGGAAAACTGAGGAGAGGAATATCCTCCTGAAGAGAAACTCTTTGCACATCAGGAGGGTAAAGAGGTTGGTGGAGATGAATGGTAGCCAGGTTTTCCTTGCCTCGATTCTGGAGAAGTCATTACAGGTCTTCAGGTGTGATAAAATTGGATTGTTGATTCCTTTATGATGGACGTACAGGAGCAACGCGAGCCTCTTCTTCCATAATAGCACGCCCAGTCTAAGTGCTTGCGCCAGGAGTCATGAAAGCATTCCTTGTCTGCTCCACTTGAGGATGACGCGACTTTGGTGGTAACCGCTCTGTTAGCGTCTTGAGGAAAGTGAGCACTTCTTTCTGAGTTGTATCCATGTCTATTTGATCTATAACAAGGACTTCTTGTCTCTCCATTATATCGACAATGGTAATGGGAGGTTGGTTTCCTCGGGATCCTCCAGCCTCTCGTCCCGACGGAGGAGTGGTAGTATCTTTTGTGGTGATTGGAGGTGTTACGCTCGAAGAAACGTTAGGAAAAGTAGCAGCGGCTCTGGCTCTGGTGACATGTGGTGTCACACCAGAGGGGATGTTTCCTGCGCCGCTGGTATTTGTGGTAGAGGATGTAACGCCATGGGATGTATTGACGGTGCTGGCATGCAGTACATTGGTGTCAGCAACACGAATATTTGCGCCTGGAGTGTTGTCAGTGCCAGTAGCATCAGGATTAGTTACTGATCCAGACCTAAGAACCACCATTTTGAAATTGGGAGAATTGAAATGAAAATTGGGAAATTGATTTGGCAACCGAGAGATTAATCTCCCACCGTGGTCGCCAATTTCTAGTAGCATAAAAATTGATTCTACTGAAAATGGTAAATTGGGTGTGCCGCCAAGAAACAAATCTAAACCCTAAACAAATGTACAACACAAGAGTACTTTAGATTCGAGAGATCAATCTGTACAATTATGGCCTAAACCAAGAAATGGTCGTTCCAGTCTTACTTCGGTCACAAAATAAAGGAGAAGGGTTGATCTTAGGGAGAAAAGCAAAGAAGGTGTTTAAATCAGAATGATGAACTATGAAAGTGTGGTTGTTCTATGTCTGGTATCAGAATGTAGAACCTTCTTGCAGAACGTAAGCTATAAGTTCTTGGATTTTTATGGATACTTGTGTTAATGAACCCTTGTTGGTTGAAATAGATTGAAAATCTATTTATACAAGTCATAGTTGAACACACTGATCTCGTAGGAAGTGGAGATAGTTGAGTGGTGGAGAAGTGGGGATCGTGTAAAAATGGTGAGAACCATGTCCCTGTCATGAAGAGAAGACTGGTTGGTTTTACACCCACTACTCCTTACTGTCCTCAACTGCCCTCCTTTACTGACACTATCTCATAATGGGCTTGTTGCACGCCGCACGCTGTAAACCGCCAGACCAATACCCTAATGAGTATCCCCTAGTTTGTGACATGTTTGATGTCTCGAGTATTTTCGTAAGAAATATGGAGCAAGTAGCATGAAGAGTTGAAAAAGTCTTTCATAGTAGTTCCTGAGTAGGTCTTGCTGGAAAGACCTGATAATTTCATCCAATCACGTGCAGGTGATAGTGTTGTAAACACCTTAATTATTATCTATTGTTTATACTTTCTTTGCCACTTTCATTGTAAATTTTGTATCTTATGTTTACTTTTGAGTGTTTATGTACTTTGGAGTCATTTGGAGCGTAAAGGCAAAAGGATCAATTGACGGACGGAATATATTTGGAGCCGGCTAGGTTGCGCGACAAGGAGGTGAAGAATGAACTGTTAGTTCCTTAAAACTGACAGTTGAGTTGAGAAAAAGGAATTAGACTATCAGTCCTTCGAAACCGACAATCCATGCATGAGTTGGTAGCCCTTATCTGGAGAGTGTGTGTCTTGAGTAATTTCAATCATTACCAAGCCCTAAAAGAAAGAGAAGTGTTTTCTCTTCTCAATCATTTCCGTCTACAATTCAGAGACGAGAGAAGAAAAGAAGCAGCTGCTGCTGTTACCATCAAGAGATCAGATCGAGAGAGATTGAGAGAGAAAATCAAGAACATGGAGAGTTATAATGATCCTGATGCTTCCAAGAACAAGAAAAGAAGTAGTTGATGATTAAATTGAGAAGACTAGGGTTTGATTCAGATTCAATTGACAGAGAAGTGTTAGAATCAATAGTCACTCGTACACAGTATGGATTCAATCCGTACAAATAATCATGTCCATAGGATTGAGTTAGTGTATGATAGTTGTTTTGTATCTGTCATAACAGAAACTGTAATAGTGACTGTTCACCTCCTGTTACCAGTCACCGCCTGTTATTTTCTTTTCTTTGAGTCTACAAGTCTATATAAGACTTAGTCCTGTATCTTGTCCTGTAACTTTCAACACTTAATGAATCACATTTCTTACATGGTATCAGATACCAAAAGGGAATCTTAACTTCTCTCTCTGATCCCTACCTGAAATCACCATTAAACCTGCAACTTAACTCTAACAATGGTGAGAACCACACAAACTCACATCACATCCTCTTATGCTGTCAACACAAACACTCTAAACATCAACAACTCTCAGTTCTTTCCACCATTATCATTACAACAACATACACAACCATCAATACCTTCTTCTTCTCAACCACAACCACCACCAACTGCAACTCAAAATTCAACTCCACCACCGTCTTCTACTGTATCACAACAACATCTTCATCATACACCAATACAAATTCCTCAATGAACACCACAACCACAATAATTTCATCGATTTTACTTTCCACAACCACAACAATTACAACCTTCCTTTTACAATCCTTTTGGTTTTCATAATCGATTTTCAATTCCTTTTCAGAACATCAATAACTTTGTTTCTGACAAATTAGATGGATCAAATTATCTGGTTTGGAAAGATCAGATCTCTTCAATTCTTATTTGTACAAGTATTTATGGTTTTGTTGATGGATCGGTTCCTCCTGAATCTACTATGGTGACGATCAACAATACTCAAATTCCAAATCCAAATTATCTTAAGTGGTTGCATATTGATAAATTTGTTGGATCTTGCATTAATGCTTCAATTGATAAATCATTCTCTTCTTAATTACTTGGTAAACACATAACTAGAGAAAAATGGGTACATTTGGCGAAACTCTTGAGTGATCAATTTTTAGCTCGAAAGTCTTTGTTGCGATCTCAACTTTATTCTATCAAGAAAGGCTCTTCCACAATTTATGATTTTCTTCATCAAATCAAGACTATTTCGGATTATTTAGCAGAAATTGGTGAACCAGTACAAGATTCTGATCTAGTAATGTATACTCTTAATGGTCTTGGTCGAGAGTTTATTCACTTTGTTGTTAGTGTTCAAAACAGAGAACCTCCATTATCTTTCTCTGAACTTCGCTCTCGCTTAATTAGTCATGAACAATTTCTCAAAGAGCAAGATTCAGAATCTTACTCTTCTCTGATCTCAGATCCAACAAATTCTGCTTTCTTTGTTAAAAACCAGAATTCTCATCCTAATTTTAGAAAACCTATGCCTGGACCTCTTTCTTCATCATCTTTCAATTCACAGGCTAATACATCGTCTTCACCTCCTTGTTTTCGTAAAACTGAGTTTAATTCCACATGGAAACAAGTTATGGACTATGGAGACATTCCTTGTCAGATATGTCATAAAAAAGGTCATCAGGGTAATCGATGTAGGTTTCGATATTCTCCTTCAAGAAATAGTACTGCTCCTCCACAAAGAGCTTTTCTTGGTCTTGATCTCAATGCTGGAAGTAGTTCTTCTCCTTGGTCTTCTAATGAGTTCGACTTTAATGTTCAATTTCCTTCTGATAATGCTTATGAATGTGGAGGTTATTGGAGTTACAGTAATTCTGAACCAGTTTGGATCCCTGACTCAGGAGCTTCCAGCCACATGACAAATGATGCCTCTATATTACAAAACACCACTACTCATTCTGGTACTGAACAAGTGATGGTTGGAGATGGTAAGTTACTTCCCATATCTTTAGTAGGTTCTTCTATCTTATCCACTCCATCTACCAAGTTTAACTTACAAAAAGTGCTTTATGTTCCTCATTTACAACATAATTTAATGTCCGTGGCTCAGTTTACTCAAGAGAATAATTGTGTGTTTTTGTTCTATCCTTGGGGATATGAAATCAAGTCATTGAGGACAAATCATATTCTTGTTAGAGGGAAGATGAAGAATGGTCTCTATCCAATACTCTCTGGTCAATCTGCTTCAACAACTGCTGCTCAACAACCTAATATTGCTTCACAACATAGTACTGCTTTTACCACTTTGGTAGCTTCTTCAGCTTTATGGCATTCAAGACTAGGTCATCCTGCTCAGAAGATTCTTCACAAACTTGATCACACTACTGATATTAAACTCTTTGCAGAATGTGCTTCTATTTGTGGATCATGTCAGTTAGCTAAGAATAAGTGCTTACCTTTTTATGCTACTGGTAGTATTTCTAGTATTCCCATTGTGTTAGTTTACTGTGATATTTGGGGCCCTGCTCCTGTACAATCTCATCTAGGCTACAAGTATTACACACTCTTTGTTGATGATTGTACTAAATTTTCGTGGATTTATCCAATGAAGAATAAATCAGACAGTGTTCATTGCTTCAAATTGTTTAAGTCTCTTGCTGAAAATTTGTTCAATGTCAAGATAAAACATTTTCGATGTGATGGTGCCCTTGAGCTGGTTAAAGGACCATTTAGATACTTTCTTGATTCCAATGGCATTGCTTTAAGAGTTTCCTGTCCTTATCTTCATCAACAAAATGGCTCAGCGGGAAGGAAACATAGACATGTCACATACATGGGAAATACTTTATCTTTTCATGCTTCTCTTCCAAAAAAGTTTTGGTTTGATTATTTCCTAGCAGCAGTGTTTCTTATTAATAGACTTCCAAGTAAGCTTCTTGACTATAAATCTCCTTATGAAGTGTTATATAAGTCTAAACCAGATTATTCTCTTCTTAGAGTGTATAGTTGTTTATGTTATCCAAACTTAGTGGCTTATAGGAAAGATAAACTCAACCCAAAATCAGTTGCTTGTGTCTTTTTGGGTTACAGTATTCACCATAAAGGCTACAGATGTATGGGTTTGCACACTCACAGAATATATGTCACCACTCATGTGGTCTTTGATGAAAATAAGTTTCCATTTTCTACTTCATATACTTCTTCAGAGACTATTACTCAAGTTCCATCTGCAGTTACTCCTGTCACCAGTGAGTCAACTACCGTTGTTGATCCTTCACCAGAACACTCTTCTAGTATTGTTGAGTCAACTAGAATTGGTTGATCCTTCAGCAGTCAGGTCAACTATCAGTGTTGATCCTCCAGCAGTCAGGTCAACTATCAGTGTTGATCCAACCACAGTTGAATCCTATAGTACTGATGATACTGCATCACTTGAGTTATATAGCATTATTGCTCCTACTTCAGCTCCTTCTAGCATTCATACAAGATCAAAGTCAGAAATTCATGTACCCAAACTTTTGTCTAAAGATTTTGTAGCAAATAGTACCTTAAAGCATCATGTCCCTCTTGCTCTTACCACTTTACTTAAGCCACCTCCTGTCCCAAAAACTTTTAAGGAGGCCATCAAGTTACCTGTTTGGGCCAATGCTATGAAAAATGAATACACTGCATTACATGAGAATGATACATTTATTCATGTTCCATATCATCCTTCAATGAATGTTCTTGGATGCAAATGGGTTTATAAAACCAAGATAAATGTTGATGGTACTATTGAGAGACATAAGGCTAGATTAGTTACTAAGGGATATCACCAAGTAGATGGGATTGATTTTGAGGAGACTTCTAGTCCTGTTGTGAAAGCTACTACCATTAGATGTGTCTTGAGTCTAGCTCTTTCCAACAACTGGAGTATGAGACAACTTGATGTGAGCAATGTTTTTCTCCATGGATACTTAAAGGAGAATATTTACATGGAGCAACCACCTGGTTTTGTTGATCCAGACCATCCTACACATGTGTATCAGCTCAAGATATCATTATATGGACTTAAACAAGCTCCCAGAGCTTGGTATGAGAGATTTAGTGGACATCTGCTCAAATATGGCTTCATCAATTCTGTTTGTGATACTTCTATGTTCATTTATCACAAGAATTCAGACAGAATGATTCTCTTGGTGTATGTGGATGATATTATTCTTGTAGGCACCTATGAATCGATGCTTACTTCTTTCATTACTTCTTTGAAATCTGAATTTGTCATGAAGGATATTGGACCTCTACATTACTTCTTGGGAATTGAAGCTACTATGGATTCTTCTGCTAATAAGATGCTTATTACACAGAACAAATACTCTGTTGATCTGCTCAGAAAACATGACATGTTAGGTTGTAAACCTTGTAAAACTCCAGTAGGTTCTGGTCCAAGGGTTTCTGCTTATGATGGTGATCCTCTCAAAGATGCTGTCTCTTATAGAAGTTTAGTAGGTGGTCTTCAGTATTTGACACTTACTAGGCCTGATATTAGTTTTGCAGTGAATTATGTGAGCCAGTTCATGCATAGTCCTACAGATATTCATCTTCAACTTGCTAAACGCATTCTCATATATATCAAAGGCTCTTTGGGTCAAGGTCTCACTTTGAGTAGTGGAAATTGTTCAGAACTTACTGCATATTGTGATAGTGACTTGGTTGGTTTCCCTGATACAAGAAAATCCACCTCGGGATATTGTGTGTTTGTGGGAGGTAATTTGATTTCCTGGTCTTCTAAGAAACAACACACTATTTCTCGATACTCCACTGAAGCTGAATACAGTGGCCTTGCAAATGCAACAGCTGAGATTCTTTGGCTCTCCTATTTGTTTGAAGAGCTATCTGTATATTTGTCTCTTCCCTGTCGACTATATTGTAATAATCTTGGTGCTGGCAGTTCAACATCAAATCCTATTTTTCATGGGCGCACTAAAAATATTGAAGTTTATTATCACATGATACGCGATATTGTGACTACTGGATTTCTGAAGGTTTCCTACATTCATACTGTTAGTCTGATAGTTGATGTCTTTACAAAGGGTTTGTCCAAGTCACAGTTCAGTTTATTGAAGGCAAACTGATGCCTGTTGTACGTGCATCTGTTTGAGGGGGATGTTAGACTCAGTAGTCACCCGTACACAATACAGATTCAATCCATACAACTAATCCTTTCGATAGGATTGAGTTAGTGTATGACAGCTGTTTTGTATCTGTCATAACAGAAACTGTAATAGTGACTGTTCACCTCCTGTTACCAGTCATCGACTGTTATTTTCTTTTATTTGAGTCTACAAGTCTATATAAGACTTAGTACTGTATCTTGTCATGTAACTTTCAACACTTAATGAATCACATTTCTTACAAGAAGATGTGATGAAATTCAGAGATAAGAAGAAGGAATAAGAGATGGGTTTCGTTCAATTTCGAGTTGGTAGAGGAGCTGTTGTTGTAATTGATTCTTAAACAACACATGGAGAAGAAGATGGTGATGAGAAGTCAATAAAGAAAAGATCGACGGGAGTCTGTTTATGCTAATTGAATTTGAGAAGGATGTTAGGGTTTAGTGGATTGCAGCTGTTGCTGATGAAGAAGAGATAAAAATGAAGACGGGTTTTGAGTTCTAGTCCCGGGGTTGTCAGAGATCGAGATGGTTTTGTTGTTGGTGGTGGTCAAGAACATGAAAATGTATCAGTGGTGTTGTGCTGATGAAAAGAGGTTGAGCTGCTGCTGTAATCTTGAAAGAAATCAGTTAATGGAGATGGTTCGAAAAGGAAGAAGAGATGATGTTGTTGTTGTTATAGTGATGATTAGAACATGAAGTTGAGATTAGTGTGGGATTGCAGAAATGGTTTGCTGGGTTTGTAATTTTTTCAGAACTGGTGATGGGCATGCAAGAGTTGAAGTTAAGAATGGAAAAAACGAGTTGCTTATGGTGGTGCAACTGAAGTGAATCTGGTGGTTGGCAGTGAATGAAATGGGTTCTGAACTGAAATTACCAGGAAGAACAATCTGCAATTGATGGATGGAATGACTTTATGGTGGTTAGATGAATGGCAGTTGGTCTTGGTTTGGCACTGCAATGAGCTAAATTGCAGGTGATGTATGAGCTAGTTGTTCTTGGTACCTGACTTAACAGTGCAAGACTGAAGCTGTGATGTTGTTGGTGGTTTTTGGTGTGCAACTGAAGTTACAGGAGAAGCAAGGTGATATTGTTGAATTTAGTGCAGCTGAGATAACAAGCACGGAAAGTGCAGTCGCAAATTGAGATGGCTTGAGGCAATAGTGATGTGTTGCTGTTATGTTTGATGTTGTTGCCATTGAGAAGAATCAGAAGAAGAAATGAGTTAAACTGTATGGAATGGATGTTTATGAGCTGAAAGCTGAAGGCAAGCTGCGACTTTGGCTTGAACTGAACTGGACTTGCAGTGTATGCAGGTGGTATGTCATAGATGGTATCTTGTGTTGGTGACTGCAAGCAATTTGTTGCTACGCGGATGGATTCTGGTGATGGTTATGAAGATGCAAGTTGTGATATGAGTGGATGGACATTAGATGAATGTTAGGAGAAGAATAAGTTGAGCAATTGCAGTTGAGAATGCAGTTGCGAAGAAGTTAGAATGGTGCAGCAGATAGTGGAAGTAATGTAGAGCCCTCATGGCTGGAGTTGAACTGGTGAAGCGCAATCATTGTGCACTCTAGCAACAGCCTGTGCAAATGGCCTAGGCCAAGGTCACTCAGATCCTGACTCAGTTCCTACTCAGATCCTGACTCAGTTCCTACTCAGATCCTGACTCGGTAAGACCGTTTGTCAGCTATTACTTTTAACGGTGTGCCGTTATGTTTGACCGATGACCCGGTGGACTTTGCCGGTCACCTGAGCTACTTCCCGGTGATTTTTACGGCATTTTTCGGCCATTTTACCAGTTTTCCGATGACCACTTTTGGGGCATATATTCTACATGGGTATTTTCACATATGGACTTGGTGGACCACATTGGATATGGGATTTTGGAGGATTGACCTAGTTTTGGAAATATGAAAAGCTACAAAAAGAAAAAATCTTCTACTTCTTTGGATATTGTAGGATCAGAATCTCGCAACGATAATGTCTCAGCGAAATTATCAACAACACAACAAAACAGCGTCGTAGAAAAATTTCAGAAATGATACGATAAACGACGTCAGCTAGAATCACGAGAAAGATGTGATAGTCCTGCGAAAATTAGAGAGCTTGCGAGATTAACATTTGTAAGGTTGCGAGAATGTCGCAGACCATATCCGAAAATAAAGGACAGATTAGCTGTCATCCACTATGTATTTCCCTATAAATAGTCGTTCAAGTTGAAAATAAAAGAGAGATATCTTTTTTGAGTAAGAAACAAGTAAATAGGAGAGAGAAAGTCTAGAGAAGAGGTCATTCTTGATTCCTTTATCTTTTCTTGTAAGATATTCAAAGATTGATCAATAAAATTAAGAGTGTAAATCTAAAAAATGAGTTGAGTAATAATGAAATCATATGAGGGGTGTAGTGTAGGATTTCCTGCAACTACATAATGGCGCTAGAAACAGGGACGATATTGAAGATTATTCTAGAAAAAATTGAAGATTAATATTGAGATTTGTGAAGGTTTAGAGTGATTGATTAAGAATTATACATAATTTCTTGCAATTTGTTAACATTGAAGAAATGGCTAGAAAAAGAAATACATCCGAACAACCGACTACTGTTAGAAGAAGCAAGAGAATTGTTGGGAGAGAAAGAATGAAATGGGAGAATCTACTAGAATGAGAAGTAATAGAGAAAATCAAATTCAACCACTAATTCAACAAACACTAGTACAAGGGAGGAATACAGATTATGATAGGGTAAGTATACACACTTGGCAATCAAATTCGGCAGAAGAAGTAGAAGAAGAGCAACAAACCAGAAACCATAGACAGGTAGAGAGAAATCAAGAAGCAGATAAAGGAATAATTCATGGAGATGAGGAAATTGGAGCGTTAGAAACGTTGAGACGAAGAATACATGAAGAAAGAAGAGCTGAGGCAGAAGAACGTGCAAATCTAACAAGGCAAAATCACGAATTGAGGATGGAAAATATAAGACTACAGAATAGAAGATCGAGAAGTATTACAAAATCATATTCAAGATCGACTAGAAGAGAAATGAGGCGAAACTCACCCACAATCAATGCTGGAAACAATATTCAAGAAGAAATATCAAATCCTAATGAAGAATATCGCGAAAATAGAGAAAGAGCTGATGATCGTTACGTTCCACAAAATGAAACTTTTGATGATGGGCAAAATGGTAGAAATCAAGAGAACGGACAACGTCAGGGACGAAATGACCAAGATGGCGAAGGAAATCGAGAGGAAGGAAGAATAATTTTACATGAAAGAGAAACTCAAAGAAATCAACAGACGATTGAAGAAGAAATTGAAAGACATTATGCTGAACAAGCACGTTTAATTTGCGAACGTGAAAGATTGAGAGCGGAAATGGAAGAACAAGAGCTTCAGGAGACAATTCGCCAGAACAATCACGACAATCGAGAAAGAAGGCGTACACAAAACCGGAATAACGGTAATCTCAATGAAGAGTATGATAGAGTACAGAGGATGGCTGAAAGACAGCGAATGGAATTGATAAGAAATGAACAAAATCATGGAGGGGGAAATGAAAGGCATCATCATATGCGAATTCAAGATAGAGATGATGAAGAGAATCGCAGAAGAAGACGAGATGAGGATAATGAAGAAGAAATGCAAAATTTCGCGAGAGAAGAAAGAATGAACGAAGAATAAGAGAGGCGAGATTAAAAATACCAATGGATCAAAATTCAGGTGTAAATAAACAAATCTTGGAAGAATTAGAAGAAATGAGAGAAATGCTAAATAATAGAGGAGAAGTAGGCAGAAGAAAATTGGATGAAGCAATAGAAGAAGCTGCGAAAACTCCGTTTACAAGGGAAGTACAATTAGGAGGAATACCACCGAAATGAAATTTTCCCGCATTAACCAGCATTTTTGATGGAACAACTTGTGCAATTCAACACATTAAAGCCTATGTGAGGTGCATGTTGCAATGGGAAAATCATGATGTCGTATTGTGCAAATATTTCGCATCCAGCTTAACAGGAGAGACGTTAAAATGGTTTGAAGGTCTACCAAAGAATACAATAACATCCTTCAATCATTTGCAGACTACATTCCTAGGGGCATATATAAGTAATAATTCTTCGCGACCTGGTATAGAAGATGTGTTTGGATTAAAACAAGGATTGGCGAAAGTTTGAACACCTGACTAAAAGATGGAGAACTATGTGTAGCGAAATGGCTGGCCGTGTAGATGAGAGATATCTTATATTATCATTTATCAATGCTATGTTTGCAACAAACCTATTGTATGTCCAAATTTTCAGAGTCAAGAATACGATCACAATGACTGAATTGCGAGAACTTCAAGAAGAATACATTGCTCTAGAGGAAAGGCAAAATGAAATGGAATCATATCCAGTTGCGAACACCAGCTCACAAACACGAATGCAAGCTTATTACCCAAGCTAATAAACACAGTAGCGAATACTTCGCAAGTACAACAAGAGAAGGTGACGGGTAACAATCAACAGAAACTGGTGGCTATGGGAAGCCGAGATCAAGAGGAGTATGAAAGAGAAAAATTTCTACAATCGTGGTGGAAATAACAAGATTCAAAGACTCGATCAACCACAAGAAACTTATGGAGGTCAAAGACAAAACTATAATAGAGGACAAGGAGGTCACAAGGTAGTATGGGAAGAAATCAAGATGCCACCTCTAAATGCAAGTGTGGAGAAAATATGGGAAGCTATAATTTTGATGGAGAATATACCAACACCATGGAACATGGGAACGGAACCACCTCCAAACCACAGAAGCCATGAGTTTTGTTCTTATCATCATTTTCATGGACATACAACAAATGATTGCAGAAATGTAAAAAGAATATTTTGAGAATGATAGATCAAGGAAAACTAAACCACTTTTTGGTAGGGCCCACAATCTCAACCATTGCCACCACCACCAGAGCATCACAAAGTAAACACGATGAAAAAGAAGGAAACATTCTTCATAGAAGTTGGTGCAAAAGCAAAAATCTATTCTGTCACTCTATCGTACATTCATATAAGACAAATTGAAGATTTTCATGACAATGTTTTGAGTAGAGTGTTCGCAAGAGATAACGATGGAAGAGAAATTATGAATATTGCGAAAATCTCGCCACTAGAGGAATGGCAGAAACAATCATTTCTTTTACCGCAGAAGAATTCCCGAAGGTGAAGAGGTGCATGATAATCCATTGGTAGTAAAATTAGAAATTAATCCAAAACCGAAAGAAGATGAGGATGATGAAGCTGAAGATTCATGGGCAATTAATAGAATTCTAATCGATACTGGAAGCTCTGTGAACATCTTATTTTATCATACTTATAAAACTATGGGAGGAAGAGATGATGATCTTATACCATCATATAAGATATATGGTTTTAATGGTACTGCTAACAAGCCTAAAGGGGAGGTTACTATGCGAATTCCATTGAAGGGAATATCTTCCGAAATCTTATTCTGTGTCGTTGATGTAGAATCACCCTACAATGCGTTAATTGGTCGACCTTGGCTACATGGGATTCTAGGTGTAGCTTCAACTTTCCACCAGTGCATCAAATTCCCTCACCCCAGTGGTGTAGGAATCATAAAGGGAGATTGGGTTGAAGGAAAGAGGTGTTACGAAACTGAGATAGAATCTTGCGAAGGAAGAGCAAACAAGAAGGAAAACTGGCGACACAAAATCAAAGATACACAAGAAGTGAGAGGTTGATGGTGGATGCAATCGAAAGAAAAGAGAAGAGATGTTGCGAAACTAATGCTAGCTCAGAATAAAAATGATGAACATACCACTACCAAGGAAGCAGTAGCAGAAAATAATAAAGAAGCAGAGGATGGCAAAGGTAATAAAAACAAGAAATGTATGAATGATTAAGTTGTTGCGACACTCTCGCAATAAGTAAAATTCTCAAAATACATTTATTGAATGACAAAATTGAGATTGCGAAATCAAATACAATATGATGATGTGCGAGACTCGCAGAGATAATGAATTTTACAGAAGATAATCAGAGAAAAATGACAAAAGAGAAAGAGGCGAACCTTTATGGCGTACACCCTAGTTCGCGAATACAATTTCGCAAGAGGCAAATGTAAGACCTAAAGTACGTCATATAAGGGGGTACCTGTTGCATGGCTCAGGGAAAGGCTACACCGCCACCGGAACCTGAGTCATGGAGATTTGGGGTCAATAAAGCCCATCCGGGAGAGGCACCTTGGATTCTCAGCTTAAGCATATGACTTAGGTTGGGCGACTAAGGTAATAAGGACTCTCCCAAGGAGTGCAGATCTGATCAAGGCGCCGAGGTACACGGTTGAGTCAAGAGTGCCAGGGACGTTTGAAGCGTACTTTGCCATTCTTGACAAGTCTTGGCTTATACTGCACTCGGCCTGAAGAAAACCCCACTTAGGGTGCAGTCTCGTAACCATAAGCCCTATAGGTAAAAGGGATAAGAGGCTGCGAAAACAACTGGTTGTTGTTAAGACTGGATGGGAGGAGCTAACCTTGTATGGTAGAAGTACGCCTCCTTGAAGGGGCAACCAGGGGGAGATAAGGGCGGCACCCTCCATTAGGGAGCTGATAAGTGTCTTAAGACGCAAATGTCATGAGGCTTTTTATTCGCAAGGGTATTAAGGCTTGTCATATTTGTGCAACAATCCTGAAGAGGCAATAATACAAAAGAAAAAGATAAGACGAGATCAATGGGTTTTCGCATGAAAGTGCGAAGACGTCCTGCGATTTCGTCGCAAGACGGCAATGTCATGGGGCTTTATTTTCGCAAGAATATTTAGGCCTGTCATATTGTCGCAACATTCCTGAAGAGGCCACAATACAAAAGAAAAAGTTAAGGCAAGATCAATGGGTTTTTGCATGAAAGTGCAAGGACGTCCTGCGATTTTGTCGCAATGACAAGAGGTGGCATAATAAGACCTTTAATTAGGAAGGCAAAATAAGACCACACAGGAATGAGATTTTGAAAAGAATCAAAATTCACTTCGCATAAGAGCGAAATTATACATAAACTGCGAAATTGAGGCATAAAATAAGAAAAATTTATAAAATCTCTCATTTGGATACAAATAACAGAGGCAAGTATGGGAATGAATGAAATTAGAAAATGTTATTTGTCTCCATATGATAGATTTACTCAAAGATTCAAAAATTAATGATTATATTGATTAACTGTATTGCAAGGAAGAATTGTTTTAATGAATGCAGGTCAAAATGAAAGAAACACAAATATACAGAAAGAAGGAATAAATGTACAAGTATTACAAGAATCAAAGAAAGAAACAAAGACTACTTCTTAGTTGATCCTTCATTATCTTCATCAGACTTGTTCCCTTCTTCGTCTGCGTCAGAATCTTCATCACCATCAGAACCTTCATCACCATCAGATTCTTCATCATCAGCTTCGCTATCAGAATAATCAGACTGGGAGTATTCTGTGGGATCTCTTCCAAGAGACAAGGATAATCAGAATGAGGGATATTATGATCGTCACAAACCATTTGGATAGTTTGATTGCGAAAATGCATAGCATCATTCTTAAAATTCGCAACAGTGATCTTGATTTGATTCTTTAATCTAGAATACTTGTCGTTGCGAGAAGAAAGATTCTTTGCGAGTTCCTCCTTTTCAGCTTCGAGTTCCTCAATCTTTTCACGATATCTACTTTCAGAATCTGCGAGCAAAAGACAATCAATTATTAACTTGATGAAAATTCATAAGAAGCAAAAGATTAGTAAAGAAGAGCAGTTAGTAACCTTCTCTGTCAGAAATCATATCTCTAATCAAGGCTGTATGCTCAACTTGGAGACTAACATTTACACCTAAATCTTTTCTGGCATCATCTAAGATTTTCGCAGCCCAAACAAATTCATCCTCATTACTTATAAGAAGACGAGAACGAATTTGGTTTTCCCTTTCGCAGAGTTCGATGTTCTTGCGGTTAGCTTCATCTCGTTCAAGTTGAACTTCAAGAAGAGTCTCTTGGAATTTCGCCAAAGCCTTAGCACCTTGATCAGAGATGCGATCCTTATCATCTATGAGACCGCTAATTTTGGTTCTTAACTCATTGGTTTTCTCTTTAGAATCAAGAAGAGACGCTTAAATCGGTTGGCTAAGCCTAAACTAGATCTATGGTCAATTTCTAAGAGGCGAAATTTAGATCTAAGCTCATTAGAGAAAGAGATGAAATTCTATCATTTGAGAAACTATTTAAGGAATTTTAAGACGCTCAAGAAGGGTATCATTATCCAAGGCATTAGGAAATGAACGAAGAAGGGTAGCTTCATCAGAAAGACCATAAATGTCTGCAAAAAGGATCATTTAAATAAGATAAAACAACAGGATGAATGAATGAAGGGAAAAGAGAAAAGTAACATACCGTAAAGCTGATTATTAGCTTGCTGAAGACTAGAGATTTTGTTCTTATACGAAGAAGAATCAATTTCTAGTTGTCTATTTTTCTCGCGAAGACCTTTAACTTCAGCTTCCAATTCTTCATTCTTTGTGCGAAATTGAAGATTCTTCTTTTCAAGATTTTCGCGTCTCCTCTCTAGATCTGAGGCAACAGCGAAAGAAGCTTTTCCAGCCTGCGAGAAAATATAAAAAATATTAATATAGAAAGAGATTTTGAGTTATGACAATGAAGAAGTAAAAGGATGAAAGTATACCAGACTATTAAGAGAATGCAAGAAGTCGGGAGTCACTGATCTAGAAACTCCACGAAGAGAACTATCACCATCTAATAAAGGGACATCGCAAATTGTAGCGAGAGATTTGCAGGTATTAGCGAACTGGTTATCTCTCATTCCTTGCAGAGATTCAGAAAAGAGTCCAGAGAGCTTAGCCATAGAAGATTCAGGTGGAAAATCTTCACTTGCGGCAAGGTCATCATTATCCTCATCATCCTTGTCACTTTTGGAATTTTCATGAGAAGGAATATTTGAAGGAGAAGAAGAACGGACTTTCCTTTTATTTGAAGGAGGACCAGTTGACCTTTGCCTTTATCACCAGTCTTCGCAACATCGGCAGGTTCTTCTATCTCAGCAATAATCTTCACGCACAGATAGAAATAAGAAATGGAAGCAACAACGTACTGTTTAAAATCATAAAAGAATATTTCTTACCTCATTTGTGTATGAGCAAAGAGCTAACAGAGTACTAGCTTTCCCAGTCCTGTTATAACTATCTTTCAGTTTTTGGATCTGCAAAATGTCGCAAGAGTTAGCGAACAAAATAATAAAGACAAATAAAGAAATATAAAGTGAGCTAAACGGGAAGAAACATACCTCTTTATCCTTCTCGGGCCAAGAGAAAACCCAAGGTTGATAAGCAGCGAGATTCGCAGGAAGAACATTTGACCCAGCAATGTAAGGTCCTTTTAGCATTAAAGGAAAAACACACCATTTATCATCTTTAGATTGGCGAGGAGTTGTGTTCTTACCAGAATGCCAGTCAATGTATTGCATGAGAATTTTAGCTTCATCAATGTTATCTTTCCTTTTTAAGCGAATACCCCAGCGAGTATTCTCTTTCTTCATGGAGATCAGTTCATAGTTCTCAAAGAAACTCGCTACTGTGTATTTCTCAGTAATTATCTCTAGGTCTGCAAATTTAGGATCCCTAAGTTCTTTGTAGTACAGAGATCCTTTATCAGCACCACGGTTAGCGAACTCTAGCATCAGACGGATGCAGTCCCCACTCAGTTGGAAGATAGCTCGCAAAAATCCCGAGTGAGCGAGAATTTCATAGAATAGAGGAATATCTGGATCATAAAGAGGAATGGGGAGACCTGCGAGAATCTGACCTAGCGAAATTATGATTGATTGATCATCACAATACTGATCAGAGAAAAGTTTGACAGAAAGAATTGACTTGGCACTTTCACCAGGAATGGTAGAGAGTGTGAAACCTTTCTCAGCACGATCTTTTTGGACATCTTTTAAATTATTCTCATGTCTATGACCACTTGGAGGCATATTTGAATATAGAGTATGGGAATGAATGAAAAGTAAGAAGATTGAATGGGGGAAATTACAGTAGCAGAACTTGCAGAAGAATAACAGAGTTGCAGAGATGAGAGAATAAAAAGAGAAGAGAAAGTAAAAAGAAAGTGGAAAGAAGAGTATATAAAGGAGATTTTTTTTACTCGAAGAAATAAACACCATTAAGACGAAAAGACGTGAACGGTTGAAAAGCAGCGGTTACAGAAGACGTGTCAAGAAACAAATGGAAGAAAGAATACGTGTGATAAATGCAGAATATGAAGAGATGAAAAGTTGCGGCATTTCTCACATCATTCACTACTTTGAAGATAAGATATGAGAATAGGCAAGATGTAGGATCAGAA
>NC_039362.1:47906048-47906247 GCF_003573695.1 Papaver somniferum | reverse complement strand
AATGGTTTTGAATGAAAGAACGGATTCAGGGATAACACGTGGAGTATTTTCGGTGCTAGGAGAAGTAAAATTGGGATTGAGGGTTTCTGAAGCATTCCTAAGATCAACCATCTTGAAAAATTTAGGAAATTGAAAATGGGTTTGAATTTGGCCTAAGACCAATTGGGATGAAAATGAAATTGGGAATTGAATTTGCAAC